>NW_019525473.1:1297003-1304599 GCF_002814215.2 Seriola lalandi dorsalis | reverse complement strand
TGGGGGGCGCATGGTTGGAATGCAGCAGCTGCAGATTAGCAGCTCTCTGGTTTGCGTGTCTGAGATAAGGTGTTTGTTTTTAGCTGAAGCGTGGATTCCACTGGTATCTAATCTAACACTTGAAAGGTGACAGGTGAATATCAGCTCGTCATACAGGACGGCCCTCTCCTGGGGGCAGGGGTGGGGCTGTTGTTTGGGTGGGTGGGGTTATCTGAATGCTCCAGCAGCAGTGTGGAAGACAACACTCAGTCACAGTAATGAAGCGAAGTGATTGCATTTCTGTGGTTGGTTTGTTGTTTGGTGATTTCCACCTGTGACGAACAGTTAACTGACACATGACAAAATGCTGACAGGGTTTTATATAAACTTATATGCACGTGTACTGTGACACGTTAGTTTGAGCTTGTTAGAAACTTTCTCTCAGTGTAAACGGTAAACAGCTGGAGAGGGCAGAGAAATGCAGATGTTCCAGTTCTATGTAAATGACTGAGAGAAGAATAAAGACATAAGGAGAAGAAGGGGGTGCTGAAATAACTCGCATTCCTCCATCATACAGACAGGGGGGAGGAGAAACAGAGGGAGGGAGGAGCGGTAGAGTGAGCAGGCAGTAATACACAGAGGAAGAGAGAGAGAGAAAGTCCCATTCAGGAGGAGCGCAGAGAGAGAGAGGGTGTGTGTGTGTGTATGTGCGTGTGTGTGTGTGTGTGTGGGTGTGTATATGTGTATCTGTTTGCTGTTTGTGTGGTCCACTTTGAAAAGGAGGGAATCAGAGAAAGAGAGACGGAGAGAGAGAGAAAGAGAGAGAGAGAGAGAGAGAGACTGAGGAAACCAGAGAGGTACAAGGTTTTTGAAGTGTGTGTGTGTGGGTGTGTGTGTGTGTCTTTGTTCTCTGAGTCATGGGCTCCACAGCCAGCAAAGCCCACATAAAGCCCAGGACGCCCCACCAGCACCACCGCAAGAGGAAACGCAAGGTGTGTGTTCACTGCTGCAGATGTGTGTCTGTCCTCCTCAGTCAGGACTGTGATCAGGTCTCAGGAGGACTCAGGGATGAGCTAGCTCAGTGTATTTTCCACCTTGTTTGACAGTGTTTTAGCTGCTGGTTGTCGGGTCAGACTCTTGTACCTGGTCCTGCCTCATGTGGATCATGGATGTCACAGGCCTGAACTGCTTCTCCCTCAGCGCTCTGATAGTGTCTCATATTCTCTTCACTTTGTTTCACTCTCTCTGCTCAAAGACAGAAGACAGACAGACACGGATTTTATGACTTTAAGAAGCAGGAGACACTGGTTTCCATTGTAAACTTCGCTGCTCCTGTTGTTGAGCTCTGTGTGTGTGTGTGTGTGTGTGTGTGTGTGTGTGTGTGTGTGTGTGTGTGTATGTGTTGAGTGTGTATAGTAGAGGGTGAAATGAATGGAGAACATTTAAAAACAGCTGTACCTGGTCCTGCAGGGACGTCATGTCTCAGGTTTTAGGTTCATTCTTATTCGGAGGCTTCTTCTTCAGGACTGGGTGTTTGCAGTCAGACGGTTTGGTTGATTGTCCATAAACAGGATAGGATCAGTTCTTAACCCGGCCTCATCTGACCTGTAGAAAACTCCTTTGTTGTTAACTATGAAGTCTGAGACTGCAGTCGCCTGTTAGGACTGAAACCACCGCAGCCACTGACAGCTGATCACCACTGTGAGGACAGGAAGTGAAGATGGCAGCTGTATGACGCCAGTGTCCTGAACAGTGAAGGACACAGTACTGTACTGTACTGAAGGTTGAACTCTTCTCTTCTCTGCAGCGTGAGGAGGCCTTGAAGCAGAAGAAGGAGTTGTCTCTGGAGCTGACGAACCTCCGAGATGAGCTGGGTGAGAGACGCCTCCACACACACACACACACACACACACACACACACACACACACAAACACACACACGCGTCTCCACACACTCCAATAATACCAACTGCCTGTTCATACCCTGCACATTCTCTCCCTCTCTCTCCCTCTCTCTCTCTCTCTCTCTCTCTCTCTCTCTCGTCTATTTGCATATGACACACTTATCAAGGACAGGGCAACTGCCATTCGAAGTGTGGTATTATTTGTATTGTAAAACTGGTGCAGCTGCAGAGCAGGTGAAGCTCTGCACAGGCTGTAACCTGTCCAACGTCTGTCGCCTGCGCAGCACACCTGTGCTTTTATGAAATGTTCCTGTGGACTAAAGGACTCATAGATTATACATTAACTCAACAAGTCTAATTCTGAGACATGTAGTTGATACGAACAACATGTGTGTACCAGTCTCCATGTTTCAGTTGACAGTGTCTCTGCCAGCTGGTTTGGATCCGAATCAAATCTGGTGCAGACATGACAGGCTGAAAAAGATTTGATGATAATTGAATCATTTAAGCACCTGTCTACTCGTGTTAGTAATTTCACTGATACTGGTAACTAGTTTAATACGTGACGCGCACACACACACACACACACACACACACACACTCCACTCCAATACACCATAGTAACACACACAGGCTCACTGGATAGACATACACATTGTGTTCATATGCACACTGTGTACATAGCAACACGAAGGCATGCCTTTACACACACACACACACACACACACACACACACACACTCACACTCAAACTCACACACACACAAGCTCTGATAAAGGAATAAAGAACCAGCCTGTGTCGAAGCTGCTGCTCTCAGCTGTCGCTGGCGTTGTCTCCATCACCACGGTGACGGACACACAAACCTGCACCACAGAGCTCCATTCAGAGGGAAACAGCACCTGTCCCAGCTACAGCCAGCTGTTACCACATGGTTGCGATCATTACAGTCAATGTGCTCAGAGTGGGTTTGGTCCAGTGTAGTTTTACAGTGCTGGCATCTGTATGTCTCTGTCTCTCACAAACATCACTGTGTCAACATGTGTGAAAGCAGTGAGAGGCAGAGATGAGGTGATCCAATCTTTACCTGGATCTTTCCCCAAACCCCAGATCAGACTAGAAGCACTGAAATCAAAATAGCACGTAATGATTGGTGGAGAGAGGGGAGCGTGCATGTGCTTGTGAGAGTGTGAATCAGCCATGAGAGGAATGAGTCCTGCTGCATACTTCAGAGCTGACTTACAGATGTCTCGGGGTTGGATCCATGTCGACCACAGGAGTAATTAGACTGGAATGTGGTTTTCAGGGAATGCTGAAGAACACACACACACACACACACACATGCACACACACACACACACTCACATATAAATCTGTTACTCATTACCTGTTGAGACAGTGAGTGTTCAGACATGACTCTGATGGTTAAAACAGTAAAACAGCAAATAGTGAAAGCCGTGGCTCAGTGATGGAAAACTGATTGCACAGCTGCTCTCCACTCATTTCACATGAGCCCGCAGAGAGATTATAAACAGCTGATCTGTCCTCCACTTTCAGTGTCAACCTACAGAACTAGAACTAGAACTCTGACCTAACATTCCCTTCTTTTCATCGAAACATGCATCGATGTTTACCTCATTAATTGATTTCATTGAACTTTTCAATGCAGCTGTTTATTGACTGAACTGTAAACTGAAGGTTTACACAGAGCTCTTAGTGAACAGGGATTGTAACCATGTAAACATGTACTCCTCCTGTCTCCTTCAGTCACGTCATCGCAGTGCTGTGAACGTCTGCGGCAGGAGAAGGAGGAGGTGCGTGTCAGCGTGGAGGAGGCTTTGAAGAGGCTGGAGGAGCAGCACAAGGAGGAGCTGGTGCAGCTGGAGGACAGGTGTGTTTTCACCTCTGCTGATGTCATCATAAGCTTGGCACTAGGCCTGGCATAGATGAGATTTAAAAACTATAACCCCCTCAGTGGTACCACGCATGTTGCTGATTGGTGTTTTTGTGTTTCTGTGTGTGACAGACTGAGGAGTTTTTACCAAACTGAGTGGGACAAGGTCCATCAGACGTACCAGGAGGAGGCCGACAAGTGCCGCATGTTGATGGAACAGCAGGTCAGAGCATGCACACACACACACACACACACACACACACAAACACACACACACACACACACACATTACGCAGCTGCTCATAAAAAAATCTCTGCAGCATGACTGTGTTTAGCTTTTACATGGGGACATGTGAGCAGAGATAAGATAGGTTACACACAGTTTACACTTTGTTTTCTGCTCTGTGAGTCCGCTGTGGCCCAGAGACTAAAGATCAGAGCTGACACTGTGCGCTACTATAGTAACACAAGACATAGTGCTTCTTCTCATGTGTCTGTTGAGAACAACAGCAGGAGCTAAAGAAGCAGCAGTAACAGTGGTGGTGGATCAGACCTGTGTCTTTATGTTACTGGGTTTCGGTAAACTCACGCCTGCACACACTGTGTCTGCATCCTTCAGGTGGAGGAGCTGAGGAGCCGACAGGAAGCGGAGAGGAAGAACCAGGAAGTGAGTCACGGCCAGAAAATGGAGTCTCTCAAACAGCAGTATGAGACGTCCATACAAGGTGTGTGGTGCACAAATACACAACGATCACAGCTCAGTGTTTTAAATCTAGACTTTACCACACTGACTGAAGTGACTGATGGCTCTCATTAAATGAGTTGATGCTGATGTGTGTTTGTGTGTGTGTGTGTGTGTGTGTGTGTGTGTGTGTGTGTGTGTTGCAGAGCTGAAGAGGATCCAGCAGACAGACCTGCAGAACCTGGAGAAAACACTGACAGAGACTGAAACTTCTCTCTCAGTGAGTCGTTCATCTGTTGTGTTTGTGTGTGTTACTATGTTAGTGTGTTAGTTTCTGTTGGTGTGTGTTAATTGGACTTTTCCAGTTTGCTAGAAAAGATTTTTTCCTCACTAACCACACTTTTTTTTTTCCTGCACTTTGGCTTTAAGGAAAACTTTATCACAGAGTAATGATAATATATGAGGAAGCTGATAAATCATTATCACCACAGTGAAGCAGCAATTTGATGAGTTTATCCGCTACTGTTTTCTGTAACAGTGTTCACTCATTCATGACCTCTGACCTCTGTGTGTGTGTGTGTGTGTGTGTGTGTGTCTCCCTCTGACCAGGAGAAAATATCTGAGCTGTCAGCAGAGAAGGAGGCTCTGAATGAGAAGCTGCAGGCGGAGGAAGAGAGGAGGAAGTGGATACAGACCGACAAGAATCTGGTAACACAACACAAACACACTGTCAGAGATGTTGTGAACACAGGTGTGAGTGTAATAGATGCAATGTTGTAATCCCTCCCATCAAATTTGTCTCCACTGATTTCTCCAGTTAAACCATCAAACATGCTTCATCTGTTTTTTTTAGTCATTATCATGAGGTGAAGCTCAGTGTTGGTTTCTCTGTTGAACACCAGCTCCCCCTGCTGGAGTGGAGGAGTCACACATTCTAACTTTGAGCCAACAGCAGTCTGCAGTGTCACTGTCAGACAAAATCTTTGTCTCGTTGTCTGTGCCGCTGCAGTGATCTTCAGCTGCAGAGCTGCGGCAGTGGTCAGTGGTGACTTTGTGTTTGTTGGTGTGTTTGTGCAGAAGGACTCTCACACAGTGTACCTGGAGCAGGAGCTGGAGAGTCTGAAGGTGGTGCTGGAGATCAAGAACAACCAGCTGCACCAGAAGGAGAAGAAGCTGATGGATATGGACAAACTGGTGAGTGTCAGTGCCTCCATCACATGTTGGACCACAGCAGTCCACATGCTGTTTCAGAGGTTTCTCATTCTCTCATAATCGAGGAAATTATATCACGTTATATCACTCACTTTGTTTTGTTTTATTATGGAGCAAAAAACGGTTTGGATGAGTAGGAGACTGTGTGTGTGACTGTGTGTCACTGTGTGTGTGTGTGTCGCAGGTGGACACTAATGTGAAACTGGAGGAGTGTCTCACGAAGGTCCAGCAGGAGAACGAGGACTACAAGGCCAGAATGGACAAACACGCTGCTCTCTCCAAGTATGTACTGCCACTGACACACACACACACTGTGAGTGTGGGAGGGAGGTGAGGCGTTGGTGTTGCCATCTGTTCCAGTGAATCTGTCTCAGCTTCATGTCTCCATCACACCACTGAGACCTTTAAATCAAAGTACAAAACATGATATTTCCTGCTGTTCAGTGACTATCACTGAATATGGGCATGTAGATTTGTTGAGGCACATCTTGGCATCTTACATGTGCCTACTGATTTTCGTACATGTAGGTTAAACCAAGGCTATAAGAACGGCCTCGCTGAAATTTTCTAGGTGGTGCTGCTGAGCCATTTTGCCACACTTATGTGCAAGACCCATATCACATGTAAATTTTCACCAGTCCTGATGCATGTGCAAAGTTTAATGAGTTTTTGAACATGGCAACGCCCACAAAAAGGCTATTTACTTTTATCAAGGAAAATAATCATTACAGCATTGATCGGGCCCTAGCACTCCTGCACTCCTGTGTGTGGGGGGGGGGGGGGGGGTGCAGCTCTCTGTCTCCCCAGTTACAGCTCTCTGTCTCCTCCTGCAGACAGCTCTCTGTCCCCCCCCGTTACAGCTCTCTGTCTCCCCAGTTACAGCTCTCTGTCTCCCCCTGCAGGCAGCTGTCCAACGAACAGGCCATACTCCAACAGACGCTGCAGAAAGAGTCCAAGGTCAACAAGCGTTTGTCCATGGAGAACGAGGAGCTGCTGTGGAAGCTGCACAATGGTGACCTGCTGGCGAGTCCCCGCCGCCTCTCACCCACCTCACCCTTCAACTCACCAAGGAACTCTGCCTCCTTCCCTACAACTGCCCCCTTATCACCCAGATAACCCCACGGGAAACACTATCCTGTCCTCTGACCTCCTCATCACCTTTCGAAGCCTTGGATGGATGAAGATCCACATACAGAGACAGACTTCAGACTTCAGTGTTGTTGGATATGAATCACGTAACAAACTTGTACATTTTGAATGAATTGCATTAAAAGACACTTATTTTGAAAGTGGCAGACATTGCAGTGGCACTGATGCACTTCAGTCTGAGCGTGGGACTGGCCTTGTTCTATCAGTCTCTACCAAACGCCTGCTTCACCAACAAACCCTGTTGTTCTGAAGAAAAGGGAACAGGCACCTCAGGGTCTGTACATAGAGCCTCGCTCTCATTGTGACTGTCCGGACTTTTGTTTTTTATTGTACAGTTTCAGATCATCCTGTTCTTTAGTCCCTCTCTCTGAAGAGGTGGCTGGGAACCTGGCTCACAGTTGTTTGGGTTTGCAGATGTTAAGATCGTCATCTTAACATCTTCAAACCCAAACAACTGGGTTCTCCTTGGTTTAAAGAGGATGTTTGTTCCAAAGAGCGAAGCTCAATCACTGATTACTGATCTGCTGTGGAGGAAGAAGATGAACGTTGTGTCCCTCTGTGTTCACCTGAGGAGCTGACCAGGGGTCAGTGGACACCTGCTCCTCCATGTGACCTCTACCTGAATCTACTCTGTGAATGTAATCACCTTCAGTTCAGACACAGTCTCACAGCTAGATATGCAGTTGACTTAAGAAGGAAGGTGTTGGCCAGGACCGTTTTCACCCTCCTCCCCATTTACTTTTTCCCTAGCAGAGGGATACCCCTCCACCCACCCCCAC
>NW_019525473.1:1239527-1296918 GCF_002814215.2 Seriola lalandi dorsalis | reverse complement strand
CAAACCACCTTGTGCCCTAACAGAAACGAGTCAGAGCTGACGGTGACTGATGAGTTCATACCTGTCTGACAGACACTGGTCCTGTTTCACACTTTGTCCTGAAGAACCTCAGATTTACCCAGAATGCCTCAGTGTACCATGTTCTGTTTTCTTTTGGACAGAATAAATATGACACATGAATAAAGCAGCCATATTTTATTTCACATATTAAAATGAATGCGAAGAAACGCCTGAGTGGGTCACACCGACTTCATCACTTTGTTCTTCAATGGATGTGAACAAAGTCAAACAGGTAAGAAAGTGATGACACGTGTTTCTTTCAGCCAATCAGCTGAGGGCGATCAGCACTGCCTGGCGCCCCCACTGACGGGGGGATGACCGACGGTGAATGCTCCAGGTCAGCGGCTCGTACCATCATCACCACGGATTTGATGGAGTACCACCAACCGTGCCACGTATACCACACCACTCCGTCATTGGTCATGGCTTCGTACGGCCCTTTGTAATAATGACCGTTCAGATTCCCCGAGTCGCACCTGTGAGGAGGAAGTAAAGAGAACAGGTGAAACACCTTGTTTTTCTCCGTCCGTTCAAAGTAACTGAGCAAAGCTGGACTCTGTCTGTTACCTGCTGAACCACCAGCCAGACTTGCTGAGTCTGACACACTGTCTGTCAGTCTCATTGGTCGGCTGATCAAAGGTGCTGAACTTGACCCCGCTTGACCCCAAACCAGGACCGGCCCATTTTTTCCCACCAGGGAAGAGAGTGTGAGCATCAGCCAGAGCGTCCCCTGCGTTCCCAGTGAACTCTTCCAAATGTAACTGGTACTGGTCCTGTAGCGGAGAAAAACAATTAGTGTTTCATCATTACTGCATCACTGACCCCCACACCAACCCCACCACATCTGACTGATGGAGGGAAGACAGGGACTGATGGAGAAAAGAGAGAGGGTTTGATTGAAAGAAGAGAGAGAAGGACTGATGGAGAAGAGCAGTGAGGAGTAGAGGAGGACAAGAAGAGAAGGACACAGAGTGGAAACATCTGGCAGACCTGTAGTCAGACATCCTTGCAGCTGTTTCCATAGTAAGGGTCATGAAATACAAAGAACACACATAGTCTAAATAAGGCCACTAGAGTTATGGGAAAGGAGGAGAGGGACAGTCACAACTTTTTTTTTTGTCATTGAACTAAATAAAGCTCAAACAGATGAACTAAAGAGAAGCAGAGATCACTTGATGAATTTTATTGAAGGAATCAGCTTGATTTTGCTCTTACTCTGGAAACAGACCACGAGTCTCAGTGACATGTCAACATGTCTCTGTTTTACCTTCTCATCGTCCACCTTGAAGTTCTTGTACTCTGCGTAGCGCTGATTCCCCTCAAAATCCTCCATGTTAATCCGCAAATCGTAGTTTCCTAGAAGACAAAGGCCCTGTTCAGACCTCGTGTTAACATGCGTCTTCAGTGATCTGATCACAGGTGGTCAGCCTGTCTCCACGTGTGTCTCCAGGGACCACTTGTGATCTCACTTCAAGCTTTATATGTAAAGACATAAGTCATGAGTCATTGTTTTTGGCCAATCAGACAGACAGGTCTGTTGTCAATGTGCCTTTGTGTGTGTGTGTGAGAGAAAGAGAGAGAGAGCGAGCGGGCACAGAGGGGGTGAGAACTCACAGTGAAATCAGGTTTTATCCAGTTGAAATAGTAAAATATTTTGGTTCCATGGTGAAACTGTGTTGGGACTAATCAGACTGAGACAGAGGACGTCAGTAGAGTGGGCGGTCCTTCAGAGCTCGTCAGTCCCAGGACACATTCACGTTCACGCTGCTAAAAGCATGTGGCCCAGACCAGCTCTGAATGTGGTCTGAGTGATCGGATCTTAAATGTGTCTTCAATGCGTCTCGGCTGCGTTCACACCTGAACTTAGAGCTGAGCACTTGTGATCAGGTCACCTGAGACAGATGTTAATACCAGATGTGAACAGGGCCAAGGTTACACACACAACCACTGTGTAACACTAACACACACACACATACACACATATACAGGTATACACACCCTGGGAGGTGAGGTAATGTAGAGGATCGTTGCCCAGCCAGAATTCTCCGTCAGGGGAGTGCAGGTCTCCAAATCCATGCTTGTATTCTACCCATGCTCTGTACAGACACACACACACACACACACACACACACACACACACACTGATTTCATATTTGTTTGTAAAATCAGATGGTTTATGTGTGTAAAGCTGACACACAGTCACACACAGACACACACACACACACACACACACACACACACTGATTTCATATTTGTTTGTAAAATCAGGTGGTTTATGTGTGTAAAGCTGACACACACACACACAGTCACACACAGACACAGACAGACACACACACACACACACACACCTGTCGAAGCTCTCCTTGCCGTCTCGCCTCCTCTGGAAGACGGTCCATCCTCCTCCATCGTTCATGTCACAGTAAACAGTCAGTGCAGTGGGAGAACCGTCTGGCCGGATCACATAGAGCCCACTAGCCACGTTACCATCTGCAAACACCTGGGAACAGTCTACACACACACACACACACACACACACACACACACACAAACACACAGCATCGTGATCCAGGCCTCCAGATGAACGTATGTCATCCTTCAGGATAATATCTGTGCCTTCAGCTGATAAACACAGTGTTCACCACCTGCTCTCTGGCCAGGTCTGACTGCTGCTCAGCAGGTTTATCAGAGCTTTGTGTTAAAAGACCTCCTGCAGTCAAAACAAGGTTCATATGAGCACAGCTGGAAGAACAACACAATGAGCCAAAACAGGCTGAAAGGCTCTGCAGAGCTGTGATAATCCTCTGAGGCTCATTATGTCACAAATGATCTTTTAATCCAATGTTAATAAAAGAAAATATTAATGAGCTTTAACACTGAGGACAGATGGTGAAGTGGGTAGCACAGAGCAGCAGCTGACCGCCAACAGCTCGACTGACACCCTGTAAACACACAGACACACACTCACAAACATCTGTGTCTCTCATGGACATCTAGCCCCACCTCTGTGCAGGTTCTCGGGGCCCAGGTGTGAGTTGGGTATGTGCTCCAGCTGCTGGGCCTGGCTGTTGTGGAGCTCCTGGATGTAGCGGTGCTGGTCGCTGATCAGGTTCATCAGGTCCTGGACCTCTGCTTCCAGACGGACCACCTTCACCTCACATGGCACGGGGACCTGGACGGAGACAGACCGGATGAATAAATCCAGGTTACTGTGGACGCAGCCTGTCAGGACCAGTATACAGCTTACAGCTTAGTTAAAGATGCACAACATTTTACAACTGGACTTTACAGCCTTGCAGCCCTGATGCAAAGAAGAAACATAATGTGACTTTGCTTTGTTGTAAAACTTAATGAACTTTATGCAACAGTTAACCCTCTGAAATTCTCCTTCAGATGAGCAGGAACGTGAAGTGTGTCATAACAAATGAAGGATTTCTTTTCAAAGAGAAAAGAATATATAACAAAAATACAAAGAAATCTACAAACCTTGTAGTTTTAGGTTTAACCAAAACCAAAAGATATGATGGTAAAGGTTTTCTCCCACTGTCTCAGAGGCATGTTTTAATATTGAATTTGAACCAAACCAAACCATCAGGACAGGATCAAAACAAGCAGACTAAGTATCTAGAGCAGACAGAGGAGACAAACAACTATCACAGGCTGAGTCTCACAAACATGCAACAGTCCTCACAGACATGAAGATAAATTAACAGCAGAACTCCTTTTTACCAAACAAGTCCCTGACCTGTTCACAGAGAGGTCTGTGTAGTGTAACATTTCTGTTTTGTAAATTAAATATCTCAAAATGTGTTAATAAATCACAGAGTGTATGGTGATGTGCTGAGAGTTAGGAGTTTCTTACAGCAACACATGCAGCCAGGTGAAGAAGGAAAACCACAGATGTCCTCAGCTCATCCATAACAAATGATCCCATCAGTCAGTGTATCAAACTGCTCTGTCTGAGCTGTGTCACTGAGCTTGTCTCTTATGTCCCACGTCTCATCACTGCACTCTCTCACCATGACTCTTTATGGAGATTATTAGACTGTAAACCAGCCTCCATCTAGTGGTTGGAGTGAACAGTCCTTGTCTCCAGTTTGTACCTAACGTCTCCGTCTGAACCTTCGTACGACACACTAACAAGAGTAACTTCACTTATTTCAAACGTTCTGTCTGTAATCCTCACCAACAACTCTATTAACACCTGGATAAACATCTGTTTGTAGAGCGTGAAGTTGTCTTTTTTGGCTGCAGTATGGAGATTAATCTATAAATCAATGTATACATAAATAAATAATAGACATAATCAAATCCTTAAATACATACTTGAGTAGTTTAATGCATAATTAAATGAATAACTAAATAAATGTTGGTCAAACAATAAATGTCTACAACATACCTATAAATACACTTTGTGCGAGTAGGTGACTGAATCAGTCCTGCCTCACAGTGAGATCAGTAACATCACTGACAAACAGACAGAAATACAGAAATTAATAATGTAAAAATACAGAAATTAATAAATGTCTAATAAATAAATAAATAAATAAATGTCTTTAAGTTATCTATTTTACTAATAGGCAGCATCTATTCATTTAATTTGTCATTTTCTTGTTTATGTTAGTGTTTAATTGTTGTTTTATTTATCAATGAAAATATTTTATGAACTGACTATTAATTCAGTTCAGAACTTATTTCAGCATTATATTTGTATTTATTGAAACATTAAATGATAGTGTGTCATGTGTGTGAAGCATAGATGGTGTGAAGTCACATAGCACCCTATAAAGCAAAACAGAGGGAGAGCGAAACTTACGTCTGCTACTTAAACCATGATTTAAAACAAATCACTGTGATACACGAGTTAACTGGTTTAATGTTACAGAATCACACACCACACATGACCATGTACTCACGCCGGCAAACTGTACAAAAAATGCGACTCCGGTGGGACTCGAACCCACAACCTTTGAATCACTCCTCAGGAGCCAGACTAGAAGTCCAATGCGCTATCCATTGCGCCACGGAGCCACCTGTTGAACACCCGTGAGTTACAGATCAAGAGCTTCTGTGAGATTGTATGACGTCGTGGGGAAACGTGTGTCACACTTATGTACAGACAAATCTGTGAACGACTATTGAGGCAATAACAACCACGTAACTGACTGAGGAGCCACATCCTTCTGCAGTCTCGTTCTGTTCGGGACTGGTCACGTTGTTTGTCTTGGATGCTTTCTGTGGTACTGAAAGGTTTATGGTAATGCTAACATCGCTGCGGTCTGTATTGCAGAAGGAGCTCTCCCCCTGGGTGGGCTACTCTCTTCTCCTTGTTCCTGTTTACCCTTACGTAGGATATCGGCCTTAAAGACGGTGTCGAGCTGATGTTAGTTTTCCATTTCTGTATCTAGAAGCTGCCATGAGTGTATTATAAGACCGGGAGCTACAGATCCTCAGTGGCCATCTTATTTGCCCAGCAGTCTTAAAGCAGTTCACAAAAACCCAACAATACTTCCGGTTTGGTTGTGCGAGCCTTCAAAATAAAAGCCGAGCGTTAGCGCGGTAACTGTCGCGCTTTTACTGCCAGAATAACAGACAGTTCATTCAATTGACTAAAAGGACGCAAGGACTACAGGACTCAAGTGAATGTACTTAGTTACTGTCCACCCCAGCTGTTTTATGGTTATCTCTATTGTGATGGAAATCTGAAAATGAAAAGTTGACAAAATGATCAAGTTGTCTTTGTATATTAGTCACAACAGAGTGCAATTGCAGACTGATAACGAACAAAGAGTGTACATGAACTTTACAGAAAAAAAGAAATAAGGAGGCAGGGTCAGGATTTGTGTGTGTGAACAATTCTGGGTGCCATCCTAACTGCCAAGAACAAGCAGCTGCGTGTTCTGGGACTAACTACTCCCTAGTTGGTAAAGGCAGTACCTAGATAAGGAGCATACATGTGAGAATAGATTCACCTTCAGGGTTATACAATGCCAGGACATACAAAGTTCAAACCAGGTTATATAAAGAGCAGAATGTGATTTTTCTATTACACTATCTAAGGGAAAGCAATTTATTTGAGCTCTTGTTTTTTTACATATGGACACAGATGCTATAGTTTTCATTTCCAGGTGGCGATATTCACCTTTTAGAAGCTAGAGAATGTGTTTGGTGAAGTCCACGAGGCTGTAGCACACCTAGCCTCTAGGGGCCCTCCCCTCAGGGTTGCCAATGACGTGGAGACGCTCCTGGTAGAATGACACTTGACTCCAGATGACATAAGGCGATTATTCACCTTATATGCATGAACAATCACATCTACAACCCAATGGGACAGGCGCTGCTTGGAAACAGCACGAGCTCGTCTGGGGCCATCATAACAAACAAAGAGCTGTTCAGACTGCCTTACAAGTGCAGTAGCATCAACATAGGCTCTAAGGACCCTTACTGGGCATAGCAACCTTGACTTCTCCCTTTCCCCCGATGCGGGATCAAACTGTATCAACTGAATAGGCTTGTTGAGGTGTAAGTGTGGCAGCACCTTAGGGAGAAATGCTGTAATTGGCCACAAAGTGACACCCGAGCCATCTGGGTTCCACCTTAGACATGATTCACTCACTAACAGAGTGTGCAGTTCACTCACACACTTGGCTGAAGAAATGGCAAGTTGGAACACCGCGTTAACAGACACCCACTTCAGCTCCGCCTGTGCCAAGGGCTCAAAAGGAGGCGAGCATAGAGCATCCAACACCAGGGGCAGGTCCCAGACCGGAGCTCATTGAGCACTTGGGGGACACACCCTCTGAGGCCCTATAAAGAAAAGGGACTCCATACTGTGGCTCCCCACTGTATCACTTTTAACCCAAGCATACCAACATGAAATAGCAGCCTCATATACCCTTAATTAAGAGAGAGAACAAACCTCATCCAGGAGGGACTGCAGAAACTCCAAAATGATAGGAACAATGCAATGCGCTGGGTCCTTATGGCAAGCCGGTTTAACATTTAATGGCTAAATTTGACTATCCGGAATTAATCTCTGCAGATTTCACTTTATGGTAAACCCTATGATTTATAATTTTACATGTACCAATTAATGCCGCTCAGTAAGCATGCTTACTTATTAAAGCAGTAATTGGTCATTTTTGATCCAGTTTAAAGTGGCGGCATGTGACCAAATTAAAATGTTTTTGGTATTAATGTTTTTCATATTAATTGTTTTAAAAGGGGGAACGCCACAGATTTCACATCATTTGACTACAGGTTTTACACTGAGAAAAAGCTGAGTCGCCAGAGGAAGCAGTACAAAATCTCTCTGCCCGGAGTGATGTCACTTGTATCAGTGACAGAAGTGAGCTCACCAGACCTCAGCAGTCTGCTCCTCATCATTGCTCGAGGCTACAGTATAACATACCCAACCCCCATTTTCCACCGTCTGTCAGAGGTCAAGTTGCATTGTGGGTAATGTAAGTGCCTGGTTTCGACAAGGAAGAACTAAAAGACGATATTCTTTGGTTCTGGAGTCAAACAATCACTGGAAAAAAATTAACAACACAAGAAAAGAGTGCATGTTTTATATAAGAGAAATACTTTTAATTTGAAGGTTCGTCACAGGCATAATCGTAAACAAGATATTTAAAAATGCAGATTTCATATTTATCCTCATTCAGACTGTGCACCTCTCATGCGTTCTGTGTTGCTGTCATTCACATACGTGCGTGCGCGCACACACACACACACACACACACACCAGAGACTACACACACAAAACAAACAAGTGACTAGAGATTCTGCTGGATTAAAATGACCCACCATCTTCATAGATTCTCTCTCTCTCTCTATCACACTCTCTCACACTCTCTCACACTCTCTCACACTCTCTCACACTCTCTCACACTCTCTCACACACACACACACACACACACACACACACACACACACACACACACACACACACACACAAACAAACAAAGGTCTGCATCGAGTGGGGAGAGGGCTGTGTTCATGTCTGTAGTATCTTCTACCTGGACAAAGCAGTGATCCTGAGAAACACAAAGAACAAACCGTTTATTTTCACAGTTGGTGCAGCGAGCGTAAATGAACAATGTCAGACCTCATTGATCACATGACCTCTGTTTAAACACATCACAGGTAGATACCGTTTAAAAAACCAAGCCGTTTGTCTCTGTGTGCATGTATGTAACTCACTGCAGCTTGTTCTGTAGCAGCTCCAGCCTCTGTCGGTCGACGTAGCGTGAGAAGAGGGAGAGCAGGTTGGAGGGGGTGAAGAGAGGAGGAGAGAGGGAGGGGGGGGGGATGCTGAGCAACTCCCTTGTCACTGAAAACACCAACTCAGTCCTGGACAGGGAGAGAAGTTGCGTGTGTGTTAATGGGGATAATGGGAACCATTGTGTCATGATGACATCACCAACATATGCACCGCTCACCATCGATTGTCGTCCATGAGTTGACAGTTGGAGTCTGAGCTTTGCATCCTCTCTCCTTCACTCAGGATCAGATACAGCAGAGTAACACCACACTGCACAGGAGCAGAACCACAAATCAAACAATGAATCAATTCTTAAAATGGGTGTGAATTGTTTTTCTGTCAATCAACTAATCGATTCATTGACTATCATTTGAGCTCTAATGGAGTTGGTTGAAAGTGTAGAAGAGCGACAGCCTCGTCATCAGACACCATGAAGAAGAAGTACAGATTATATAAGTCTGACCAGAGGGTCGCCTTTCTGCTCTCAGGCTAATGAGTTACTGTGTGTGTACCTTGTTGTGCAGCACTGTGGCCAGTTGGCCCTCACTGCCCTGAAGCTCCTGTAGCAGATCTGTGAGGGCAGAGCTCGACAATGATTGGATCACAGCAGAAACCGGCTCCACTAACCAGCACAGCACCTGGACATGTTTATATTCACAGTCAGTCTTTTGTATTACATGTTAGACAACACAACACATCCAGCCAGAACTGTTTACTGAGCAACACTGTCCCTAAAACCTACTGTCGCTCCCTGTTTGTAACAAAAAAAATAATGTTGGATCAGATCTGATCCAATTTTGGAATTTGGAATTCATCATCATGTCATCATAGGACAAATAACTACACAGCTCCGGCTGTGAATCATCAGTGAGTTTATTCTGTCACATACTGTCTTTTTTCTTGTCATGCAAACATTAGGGTTTGTTCCTTTCATGCTTGTTCGTTCACCGATCTTCTTCCATCTTATTATTCCATTGTTCATACCATTGTTTGCTGTTTTTTACGCTTCCGGGTGTCGCCTGATAACCATGGCAACCCTGTGTTTAATGTCACAATGCTATGAACTTTAGGTAATTCCCTCAGGCAAAGTCTGCAGAAATGGGGACTTATGGAAAGTGTGCATAAAAGGCTCAAAATGTCTGCTGGAGAGCCCTCATGCCCTGGATGGTTTGACATTGGGACGGAACTAAGCCCTCACAGACTCACAGGGAACTCGCCTCCAAGTCTGTGAGGGCTGGACATTGGGATTGGGCCTTAGTCTGTGTGGTATTACCGGTCTGTACAAAGGTGTCTACTGCTATCCAGTATGATCTCATCATGCAGCTAAACATAGTGGACTGTAAGTCAATATTGGGATTAGCATGTAAAAGGATGAATATGTCAGGTTTTGACAATTAGCATTATAAACATTGTTTATCGTCTCAGACCAGATAATCAGTCGTATCCTTCCTCTTCATTCAAATAGGCTACCTGTACAATTTCTGTGGTTGCCATGGTGACAAGTTGAAAAAACTGAACACAGACCCCCCCCCTCTCCTTGCCACTGCTCGGCATTGACCACAAAGCTGAAAACACCTTTATGATGCAGACACACACTACTCCTACATGTCTGATATTTTCATTATGAAAAGGTAGTAACATCTTGAAACAGTTACCTGATCCTGCTTGTCCTTCTTGGCCAGGGCAGGAAGGTTGCGTGCAATCGCCATGACAACGGCGGTGGCCTGGGCCGAAGGCAGGAGGGGAAGGAGCCTAGATATGAGCCGCTTGCCCTTCCTCACTGACATGATCATCACACACTGCTCATCACTTACTCTTAAGAAGAGGAGAGAAAGGATTAGTGTGCAGATGGGCATATCTGCACTGACTGGATAAGAAGGTCTGCTGAGTGCAGCCCTTGTAGTTCAGGTATTCCTCCATCTCTCCCTCCCTCCTACCTGTCATCCCACTCCTTCTCCCGCAGAGAGTTGCACAGCTGCACTGTGTTGGTTTTATGCTGCTCCAGCAGAGACTCTCGGTCCTCTTCTGGAGCCTGGACAAAACGTTTCTCAAAGTCTTGCACCTCCAGCAGTAAGCTGTACATCTGGAAGCAGGGTTGCATGGAGGAACAGAGAACAGGGTCACAGAGGTGTATTTAGGATCCGGTAGTGTATTCTGCAGTTTGACTGAACAATGCACAGCCATGCTCGTCCTACCTTCTCCACGGTGTAGAGGATCTGTCGCCTTTTATTCCAGACCTGCTTCTCTCTTTTCTCCTAGAGGCAGAGGACAGTCAGAGTGACCAAACAAAATACTTCAAGCAGCACTGATTAAGAGCAGGGGTGAAAAAGGTGACAAAGATGTGACTACTACTAACACGCTGCCCCCTCCCCCTCCTGCCTCTTCATTCGCCACAGAGACATTTCCACCACAGAAAAGGTCTGTCCATTTAGCTGCATCTTTGCCAACAATTCTTTTTTAAATTTAGATTTTTTCTGCATCATCCATTTCTTTTTTGTCTCTTTTTTTGCCATTGTTTTCTGCCAAAAATACTCTGAGCCGTCTTCTCTTACTACACATACTTGAAGTAAAGTAAACTCGTTGAGATCAGATTTCAACAAAAATGAGATCAGTCCAAATCGGGAGGGGCCACTCGTATCCTCCCTCAGTACTGAAAGTATTAGATTGGCCCAGTCTGATACAGACCACTGCTGCTGCGCGGCACAGCCAGGCCGGTCCATGCCCCGGCCGCAGAACATACAGTAACTGTTATCAGAAATTGAAAAATAAAAACTCTGACCACCCGCTGGTTTTGGCTGGAATGGACCGGCTGTTTGGGATTCTTCCCAAACTTTCCAATGGCCAATCCGCCCCTGACCATGAGTGTCTTCCACTTTGCCAGGGAGCAAATCCAGACACCCGATCCAGCAGCAGCAGAGTTGCTTAGATGTAAACCTGCATATCAATGTGATGATACAGGGTGACCTGATGTTCTGATGTATAACGTTAGTTATGTGGATATAGACATTGGTTGGATTAGGGTAAGAACATCAGGCTAGCCAATCAGATCAGACAAAGAGTAGGGCGAGCCATGCGTTGCTTAGACGCCAACCAACCCGACCTGGCTTCCCTGTCCATGTGACCAAAGCCAACAGCTGTGGAGGGTGTCAGCGCCTCCTGCAGTGAAAACAGCCTTGTAGTGAAGAGAACGGTTTGAGGCTGGTGCTGTGAAGCAGATGTGGTAAACAATGAATCCCTCTATTGCTGGTCAAGTTTAGCCTTAGCCTCTTTGTCTAATACCAATATATATGTATATTGGTATCTCTCACACACACACACACACACACACACACACACACACACACACACACACAATACTGTTGTTGAAACAGGTGTTTACAAAGAGACCAGTGAGCCCTCAGAAGAAACAATGAAACATGTAAACAGACCTCATCATCTGTGCGAGTCGTCACCACAGCATCAATCATCTTGCGAGGGTTGTTGACACTAGAGACCGTCAGCTTCCCTAAAGAGCCTGCAAACTGAACTGTTGGTAAAAACACAAGTAAACATTCAGCACAGGTCCCCAGTGTCATGTGTGTGATCTCATACTATGGAGAGCGGGAAACATTCAGGTGTCATTTACCTGGTCTGTAGGTGTGTTCAACCTTGGCGACCTGAGGAGTGATGAGTTTGGTGGTGTGTTCCTTCTTACTGCTGTCTGTCTCTCTCTCCTGACGTTTCTCCATCTTTTCATAGTAATTCTACACACACACACAGATTATTTCCATTATTGTTTAAAATCACCATTATAATTACATGAAAAATTCCACAGCCCCATGTGATGTCTTCGTGTTAGTCCGATCAAACCGTGAATTTTTTTGAGCGACTGTAGACTGAGAGGATACCGTGACCTCAGATACCTCAACTTAACTTTGCTGCCACATTCAGCCAGTCATTCTTAGGGATGGGAATCACGCTTTCGCAACAGGCAGTCAGCACACACGACAACCAAGGAGTCGAGGAAGTGTGGCTTAATTTCACACAAAATGATGCTTGCAGTGCAACGTGCCATGTCTGTGGCACTAAGATTTCAAGCAATGGTGGAAACACCAGCAACATGCTGAAACATTTGTCGACGCAGCGGGGCGTTAAACATCAGGAGTGCCATGTGTGTGACGCTCTACGCCGCTGGTCAACAGGTGCTTCCCGGTCTCAGCAGAGCAGTAAATTTGTGATGCGTCAGTCGTGAACGATCTGGCTCTTTCAAGTAAACGACGGTAGCCAGCTCCTGTCCGAGAGCCGTTCTTTTTTTTGTAAATTAACACCAGGCAAAATGATAGAATGATCTTCTCTGCGCCACAGGCAGGCACTCCATGCTGACTGTGACTGGATGATTTGTTTTTTGGATGTTCTACTATTTATTTTATATGGACATCACAGTAGCATTAGAATTGTGACATACATTTAAGTACAAAAACCAGATGAACTGTGTCTGTTTAGTGTTTGTAGCGAAACACTACACCGTTCAGTATAAATAAAACCTTTAATACGCATGTAATAGTGTTTGATGTTTTTACATTTAATCTTTTTATACCAAACACCATGTAAAATGATGGTATTAGGGAAATTATTGACACTGTTGACCACCAGTAGACAAGCTGTCCGCTATGCTGAGGACTGAGGTAGGCCTGGCCTGTTTATTTTAACAGCAAGTTTATGTTTTGTTCACCTGTTGCTGTTTTCGATCATTAACTAGTCGAGAGTGGAGGAGGAGGAGGTTTTTCTTACAGCGCTCTTGGCGATGGAGGATTCAATGTGCACTTTTGTTTTGTTTAACTGTTTATACATTAAAGAGTCTGGATAATATTTGCTATTTATTTTAAGTTATAAAATATTTTCCTGCATGGGAGATCCAAACTATTATGCCGGTTTGGCACATGTAAAAATAAACCCCTTCTTATGAAAAAAACAAAAACAAAAAAAAAACATTTGTTGTATTGGGTTTTTTTTTTTTTTTTTTTTTAAAATGGGTCACCGACACACGTCCACTCTAAATAGTACATTTTAATCTTGTCAGTTAACGGTTAATGGTAGGTTAACAAGCAACAGCTATCAGTCAGAAAAAAAAAAAAAATCAAAATGAGCATCCCAGTCAAGGTTGATGGAAACTGCTCTGTTCAGTATTCAGATTCATTTAAACCGAACAATCAGAAAGTTTGAGATCACTAAATGTCTTTTTACACTTAACTGCACAACAGCTTCAAACCTCACTGGGCTGAGACCTGCCTATGGTATCAATAAAATCTTATCAATTTCCAACCCCAATCAAAGTGATTAAGGTCAATGACAACCAACCGGGTAACCACAACAAAAACCAACCTGATAGTAGTAGTCATCCAGGTAAGGGTCAGTACTTTGCAGCTGCATCATCTGGATCTTGGTGACCCACTCCTTCTCTTTCTGAGTCATCAGATTACTATAGGGGTCTCTGCTGCGCCGGTCCCCTCCAGTCCGGCCTCGGTCCCTACAGGGAGGAAAAGAGATGAGGATGTGGTCCCTGTGGTCTTCTGGTGGAGAAACGGTCTTCTACCTTACAGTTTTCTGTTGTATGTGATGTTTATAAATATGGACGACTTTAAAGCTCCATATTTTCCTCTTATCAAGTGTTTTATCTGAAGTGATCTGAAGTGTTGATCCATAAGAAGATATAATTCTCTCTCAGGTTTCTCTCATTCACATTCCTGCGTGACACCTGCAGCTCTATTATGTTGATATGTGCACGCACGCGCGCACGCGCACACACACACACACACACACACACACTTACCCTCCTCGGCTCTGCATGCGCTGGGTGAGCATGCGACGGTGCTGAGGGTGGAGGTGGGTGGTGTTGTGCCGGATGGGTGGCGTGTGGTTGGGGGGGCCATGAGGAGGCAGTGGCCCCATACGGTGACCGTGTGGAGGAGGCGGGCCCCCAAAGAATGGCCTGAAACCTCCACCGCCTGGTAACAATGGAGGCGCTGGTCCACCGCGGGCAAATCCTGCCACCTGGAGAGAGACAGATGAGGACTGAGTGAAGTGTCCAGGTACTGAGGCTGCTGTGTCAGGAAGACAACTGTCATCCATCTCATCATCACACTGACGCTTCGCCTCTCCACTAGTATCCAATAATGGCATTAGGTTCTGTGTGCAGGCTTTCATCCAATGATCATCTTAGTTGAAGAACATTCAAACCCATGAGATGTCTCTCTGTAATTGCCACTACCTCTCCTGCACACCACCACCACCAATAGTATCAAGGCCCCCCCATCTCAGATCTCAGACTCCCAGTTTAAAAAGACTGTGTGTAGGTGTGTGTGGTAACAACCTGAGAGTTGAGCAGCTGGGCTCGTTGAAGCTGGGACAGAACTGGACCAACTGCAGGAGGGAAGGGACCACGACACAGCGGAGAGTTCTGAACATGAAGCACAAAATAACTACTTGTAGCTCAGAATAACCTGGATTAAAGAACATGGAACTTGGTTCACAGCTTTATCTGACCAAAGTACTGTAGGTAAACAACTACGTAAATATATATAATACGCTATGTTTGCATTTTATATTATGGCTACATCATATACAAAATAAATAAGTAAAACAAATGTATAAAATAAGAAAAAAAAAAAAACAACATGAAAACATACTGTATACAGTAACATATCATACTAAAAATAGTGTATACAAGAAAAAAACAAGAAACAACCAGGAGCTAACTAATAATTATTAAGGTTTAAAGATTTAAAGGTTAGTGAGAGAAACAGAATAAAATGTCTTTAGCAGAGATTTAAAAACAGAGATGGAGGGAGCTCATCTGATATGAAACTGGTTCCATAATGTTTGAGAAGGAACTGCAGAGGATCTGTCACCTTTAATTTCAGTCAGGACATAAAGAGAGATAAGCTTTCAGATGTAAGAGATCGAGGAGCTGAGAGACATCTGTGATGCGAGGTGAGCCTGACCATTAACATTCTTAAAAGTAATCAGGTCTCAGGCTAAGACCAGTCAACATCCTTACAGCTGCACGTGAGGTCATGAAGACTGGAGAAGTATCAACACAAAGAACTCGAAAGGTCCAGTGGAGTTGAGACGTTCTCCATCTCATGAAAGACAGAATCAGCTTAGGTCTAGCAACTATTTTTAACAACAGAGGTGAAAAACTCACAGCTATATTGAGGAGGGTGTTGGGTGACAGACGCTCGGGGAAAGGAGATGGGTATCTGTGCTGGACTGGGGCTCTCACATGAACTGCTGTGGGATGATGGGCCTACACACACACACACACACACACACACACACACACACACACACACACACACACACACACACACACAGAAGAGGACGAGGTTAACACAGACAATACTAACTATGTGTTCAGCAATATCACAACACAATGCAGAAAAGTAACTGCTACAACTAATGAGACTGCTACACACACTGTAATGGGGCAGACTGACAACACCAACCAGATATGTTACTGTTCGACTTTAATCATGGACATTACTGCTGTCAATGTTTGTTAAGTCCTGTGTGTATCTGATTTTAGGTGTTTTAGTGGTAGGAGCACTATGATGTCTGAAAATCTTTGGCTTCTAAAAAGACAAATATTGTAAACATGAGATTCAGTTTCCATTCTGTCCTTAGAAATAATAACATTAAATAGAATAATAATAATAAAAAAAAGAGGAAGAATTGACAGAGGAAGAATATCAGCAGGGAAACACTACAGAGTGACAACCAGTGTTCTGCTACTCACCTGATGATTTAGAGCGTGGCTCATTGGCTGTTTGGGTGGGGTCCCAATGGGCACTGCCCTCACCGGAGGGGAGCCAATCACAGGGGAAGAAGAGCGTGGGGGTGGGACCCTCTCTGACAAATCCCGCCCTTCATCAATCCTACTCTGAGAGGGTAACTTAGGAAGTCCCACCTCTTTGATTATAGACATTAGTGGACTGTCCTGAAGAGGAAGAAATTGTTTTAAAAAAAAAAAAAAAAAATCAGAAAAACATTAGTCCAGAATCAACAGCACATCGAGTCTACTGTATAAACTCTGCAGATATGTGTGTGTGATAACAGTAATGACACCATATTTCACACTGACAAAGGCTGTAATAGAACACTGGCAAGAAAAAGTAAAACCTTCAGAAAAATGTGAATTTATGAATCAATTTGTCCTAAAATATGATCAGATCGCAAGTAACACAACAACACTGTTGTTCTTGTTCAAACATTCACAGTGTATCAACAGCTTTAGTACGTCTGTCAACTTCTGTTTGCAGGTAGGAGGATGAGCTGCAAACATGCTGCTGGTCTTCCTGACCTTCATGTACAGATTGGGTCACCATGCAGCCCAGTCTCATTAACTTGCCTCAGACTAGAGGACTCCCAGTTATCAGTCACTCCTGGTAAATTGGAACCTGGTTCTGGGAAAACTTAGATTTCATCCACTTGTTCCAGTTGTAGCACAAAAGGTTTGAGATGTTCTGAAAACATTACATTAAGAATTGTTTTGTATCCAAGTAAACCTGCTGCACCCAAGATCCACCTTTTATAATCAAATAAAACATTTTGTGCAGTGCCTTCATGCTTGAAAGTTGAAGACATAAGCCAGTTAAGTATGAGGCTCTTTCCTTTGTTGATAAACCTGCGGTGTCCCTGAGTAACTCCTAACTATTATAAGTCTCTTTAAGTTATTACTCTTTTGTATATTCAATTATTTCATTTAAACAGACAATCATTCTGTTCATTTGTTGTTTATTTTGCATTTATCTTTGTTAGCTTGGTGCTTGGGAGCAGGTGAACAGGAAAAATGATGATGCTGCTCCATGGTGATGCCATGATATAAAGGAAAGCGGCTGTCGCACAGTCGTGACACAGTGAAGCCGTGAATGCCACTGTGAAGGTTAAGAAACACATCTACTAGCCAAATGTCCCACTAGGATCATTCCTGAAATGTGTTTGTAGTTATGCCCCTTGATTCTATCAGCTGGTGTGCTGGTATGGCTCTGCATGTTGTTGAAGGTGAGTCCCTCACCTCCATGTGTGTGATGAGTCCGGGGGTGACGCTGACGGGCCCAAAGCCCATACTGTTCTCCCAGATACTGTGAGAGTTCATCTAAGACACAATGACAGACATTCAACTTTTTGATTTTACACAGATGAAGTTGAAATAATTGTGACTGCAGTGATGTGGTTTCAGCACAATATTTATAAAATAAAATAAAAAAAAAAGTGAGAAGTGAAAATCATGTATGAAGAAAGTAAGATAGTAAGATTAATATTTTGTCCAGGTGAAGAAGATGAAAAAAACCAGAGCATCACAAGCTGTAGCTTGCAGAGCTCAGAGAAAACAGGTTCAATGTGTCAGACACAGAAAACAAATCAAACAAATATCTGAAATAAAACCACTGAATGTCAATTTACAGCCACCTGAAGTACAGGAAAAAATTATCAAATGATGAATAAATATAACTTGTTTTATGTATCTGCCCTCTCCCGTAAAGAATTAAAATCACGCTTCTTGTGAGATTTTCAGATCTGCAGCCGAGTTTCAACCCAATAACTTCTAGATGTGATGAAACTATATCAATACTACACAAAATAAAAACTGGTGGAGAAATTAATTTTTGAAAATGAATGATGAAAACAAATATATTGATACTGATTTTTATTAATTTGATTAAAGTAAAACATACAGCAAGTTGTCCTTAGGGTTTCTTAGATGTGTTTCAACCCAATCCAACATCAACTGATGAAGTATAAACGATCAAATTTAGCTCCGAGGGCCAAACTTCAAAAATTCATAACTAAAGTCTTTGAATTACAGCTGCATGGAGGTGCCATGAATTTAGTAGAAGTTTTTACATGAACTGGGATGTTGTTGGTATGGAATGACCCACTGGCAGACAGAGATAATTTGAACTAACCTGGCTCATAGGAGTAGCCCCTCTGTGCAGCATGTGCTGCTGCTGCTGGTAACTCAGCACCGATGGTGGAGGGCCAGGAGGAAGGCCTGGAGCGGAGAAGGGTACATCAGAACAGATTTCAGTAAAACAGGCCAATACAAATTACTACACCGCACAGTGAACCACTGTCACAGAGGAGATGAAAACAGGCTGTGGCTAAAGCTGAGAAACTACTGTGTTTCAAACCAAAAACCAAACAGGGTGACTAAACAGAAGATATGATTTCAGCTACAAAATGTTCAGACTGAACAAAATACCCTGTGAATTATAGGATTCACTACGTGCAGTGTTTCCCCAATATTCATTCAGCAGGGACACACCACCGCTGCTAGATTACGGGCGATGATTAATATCAACGGGCTACTAATGATTTTCACTGGCACACTGTGTGACTATGACAACACCCAACATCCACTAGTGCATCAAATCCTCCCGGACCCTCTGTTAATTCTTTAAAGGACATCTACATAAAAGGTAACGTTATTTTAGTGTTGCTCCTTCAGGGAATATGGCAGTGCGTAACAAATGAGTGGCAGAAAAGTGACAGTGAAGTGGTGAATGGAGCGGAGAGGAGAAAAGGTTACCATTAAGTTCAAATATACAGTATGGGCTGAAATGTGTCAGTTAATAAATGCTGCAGCTTCTCAAGAGCAGAGATCTGCTGGAGAAGTGAAGGGGGTTAGCCCTAGCAAACATCTCTCCAAGAAAGGCTAACGTTAACAGTACATTTTTTGGCTTCTATGTAACGTTAGCTACATTCACAGGAAGTCACGTTAATTAGCTGCTTGTCCTTACTACATGCGTAACAGATCCTCTGTTAGTAACTACAGCAGAGCTAGTGGCTCCACAGGGTAAGGCAAGCTACTTGACTTAGCTGCAATGATATTACTACCTTACTTACTTGTTCAGTAAGTCGACGTCAGGTACAAGCTTAGACTAAACTCAAATTTGTCCTGTACACACACACCTTGATAGTTAAATTATATTTCTATATAATCTTATATTTTCAGATGACTATTAATTACTATTAAACTGGTTGGTTAGGAAGAGAGAGGTGGATGGTGACCATGGAGGAGCTGGAGTTAGTAAAGCTAATTAGAGATGCAACACACACAGCAGACAGCACAGGCAGCAGTGGAGACAAGTAAGGAGTGAATTTTTTTTTTTTTTTTTTTACTGGAGCTGACAACAACTATGGTCTAGCACTGCAAGCGTAATCACAAGCTTTGTGAGTAAAAATGCAATTAGCATCCACCATTACACCACCTGTTCAACAAGCTACATTTTCAACTTCTCCCATCCACCGCAGTTTGTTTCACACAAACGCAGTGTGCTAACCTTAAGCTAATAGCGAACTGTTATGAACGAGCTAAATGGAAAACTCCCTGTGTGTAGACTGCAGCTTCATTTGACACAAACTTTTGTAAACTTTTAACAGAGGGGATGACCAACAGTGACCCTTGTCTGTGTTCATCATTCAGTTTTGCTCAGCAAAACTGTATGCACACTTCAGTATTTGTTCATTTATCACAAATCATATCGTCATGGCAATATTAAACAGTGTCACTGCACATCGCAAATTTTTCCTCGTGTGGAAAACTGTTGTGGAAACACTGGAACTACTACTTTCAATGGAAAGTTGCTGAAGCTGCTGGAGAAGTCACTGAACGTTGCCAAATGATGCAATACACAAATTAGCATATTCATGACATCGTATCATAATTCCTCCTAGTGTCAGCTGGTCTCTGTCTAGTGTGAGCTGGAGGTTTAAGTCTAGTGTCAGCTGGTTTCAGTCTGGTATCAGCTTGTTTTTGGTTCTGTTGTCATGACAACTGAACATGTTTGAAACTGTGACTGAAATGTGGCCAGAGAGAGAGAGCAAGAGAGAGAAAGGCTAGTAATGGACGCTGGTTAATTTGCAAAGTAATTGACAAACACAAAGTATTGCATTCATTCTCACCTGAAGTGGAGGGTCCAGGAGGCAGCTGGTTCTGGGGATGATGGGGATGCTGGTGCGGTTGTGTGGGTTGTGGGATGGAGCAGTGCTGGGGCAGGACTCTGGGCCGGTCCAGTCCCTGAAGAGCGGACAGGCCGGATCCTGAAGAGCCCATGGATGGACAGGGCCTCTGAGTTGCTCCGACCCCTGCGATGGCCGGGTCTGCCTCCAGGATGAGTCTGGCCAGGGACTCAGCCAAGTCACCTTCCCCTCTTCGGTCCTCCACATCTGAAATTACAGTTTTACTTTTTGGATTTTTGCTCGTGCAAAAAAATAGTCTGGGAAAACTGTTTGGTCACTGATTACCCTAAGAGGTGAAAATGACCAGAATAGTAAAGAATACTGCAATCTCACAGAAAAATGAAGAGAGTAGAGGCAGACTCCTCTGATGACATCACTGACCTGGTGGACGCAGTCCAGAGGAAGACGAGGAGAAGTTGAGTAAAGGGAGGGAGGATGGAAGGGAGAGATGGCCCGCTGAGGTAGGGAGATGGGTGGAGGATGAGTCCTCAAGTCCTCCTAACTCTGATTCTCTTCCCATCCCTCCTCCTCCTCCTCCTCCTCCTCCTCCTCCCCCTCCTGCTCCTAGCCCATCCCGCTGATCAAGCTCAGCGAGGCGTTTGTGCTCCTCCTGCCAGTCGTCATCTGGAAGAGTAGCCAGAAAGAGTGGATGGTTGTATTATGACAGGGACTCATCTGTACTGATTCTTAGACTCCAGAGACACATTAAGTTCAGACTGTCTTTAAACTCATTCACCACCACAGGGGAACACCTGGAGAACACCCGGAGAAGCCTACACAACTCCTGGAAAGACAATTTAACCTGAATTCTAGCAGAGAAACTACCTGGGTCACCTAATTCATAGCCAATGTTAGCTATTGTATGCACTCATTTTGTGATCTAGTATTAGTTACTTTTTTTCCAGCAAAATACCACATGACAACCTCCTAAACACATGTGAACATCTGGCATTCAGAAGTGACTTATGATTGCTGGTATGGGAGCAACAGTCACCCTTCAAGGTTTTCTAGCTGATGTACAGCTAACCAGAATCTGGTACTACTGATGTTGACCAAAAGTTTTGAGATTGAAAAGAATGAAAAAGAAATTATATTTAGGTGCATCTTTAATAGATAACCCTCTTGAAATGTGCATTAATGAAACAGCATTGGAGCATTAATTGTACACCAACACATTTCAATTTCATTTGTGTATGACTCACCGATGGCCCCAGCTCCAAAGGTGTCGTCATTGAACTGATCAATTTCATCTTCTTCTTCTATCAATCCATCATCTTCCTCCTCCAGCGTACAGTCTTCATCCAGCGACTGCAATGATGGCAGGGAATAGAGTGAGAGGCAGGACATGGAGATGCAGTCAAATAGTGGGCACAAGAAAGTGATGGAGGTTAGAGAGAAGATGGAGGGGGGAGAGAAAAGATAAAGGATCCATGGGGACAGAGGAATAATGGCATGAAGCAACTGAAAAAAAAACTGTAGCACTACAACTGAAGCAGATGTGTTTTCCATGAACAGGTGCTCTGAATGCAGCTTCCCCTCCACTTTGATTTAGTTGTGCATCACACGAGAATCCATACATGGACACTGTATAATATACATCAGAAGGCAGTTCTCATTAGTGTGACTAATTTTTACAAAAGAAAGAAATTCTTTTCAATTCTTTTTCATGTGAATAAAACTCTCTCAGCTGGAAAGATTTTTTCTCATCTACTTACAGGCAATAACATATGTTGTAACAGACCTGGTGGAAAACAAATTTTCTTCACAGTAATCTGACTGTGTCCAAAAGTAAAATAAAAAGGAGTGAAGCTCAATGAGTTTACTCTGGTAAAAATATTAACAAAGGCTCAGTAAATTATGTGTCCCAGTACAATATTTCTGCATGCACAACACAAATGCCCTGGACATGGCTCAGCTGAATGAAATGCAGCCATTATTCATTTTAACATTGCTTTTCCTGCCATTGAATAGTGAAACATCAGCTATCAAAAGGTTTATTGGCTTCCAAGAATGCACATATCCTGTGCTGATGATCCAGCTTCATACACTGATGTGGTAGTCGATCATGTATCTGTGACAGTTACCAATACTAGCTTCAGCATCATGTATCAAAGAAAATGATAAGTAACTGACACAGTAAATTTCCTCTGTCAGGCCTGCAATTAACTCCTGATACCAAATACTGGATGTGTCATCAGTTGCTCCAAAGATATTATAGTTTAATAACTTGCTACAAAAGTAAGGCTGCAGATTTAAGGCCTGTTATACAGAAGATCCCCATACCCATAGATAATTAACACATCTAAACTCTAAATGAACATGGGCTCCCAGTGCACCACTACTCTATAAAACCTGTATGGACAGTTCGACAACACATTTAACTAATCATCAATCTGCTGCTATGTCCACATGAATCATAGGAATAAGGTTCACGTTAATTTCTATTTAGAACCAATTTTGAATCACTCAATAATCAGGTGCCAAAAATATCGAAATTAGCAGAAGGACAAAATTTGCAGTAGCATTGAGCTAATGCACTGAAGTAGTCAAAGTGTGCTAAATGTGTTTTAGACAGTTCACACCTAGCTGAATCCAATTTAACGTTAACTCTACTTTAGTTAACTTCAGCGGTGACTCTGAAAATACACCATTATCACAACAACCAGTTCAGCCAACACATTATTTCTCTCTATGAAGTACGATATATATACAGATTAACTCGAGACACACGTTTTGGAGCATCACGTGTAGCAGCTAGTAGCTTCTTTTAGAACGCCCACCTTTAAATAATATGAGTAAATATAACCAGCACCTCTCCACGACCCTCCGACACCCTGGAGGTAGCGAGCGAGCCCGTTAGCCAAGATGCTAATGCTGACGTTACATCACGCAGGACACACGTCGATGAAACACTGCTGTCCTAAAACTACCGACACCGTCTGGACACAGCTGGAAGACCACACACCGGACATTCATAACTTTAATTATTTAACAATGAAACAATACGTTCCTTATCGTCAGCAGGGTGAGAAAGGGCTCACCTTCCCTCTGGCTCACGTCACCAGGCGAGCAGGCTGCTTCACAGGCCGCCAACCGCATTGATTTTACCAGTCGCATAAACAATAGAAAACATTCACCGTGTGAAGCACACGCAGAATGGGCTAACCAACAGCTCTCTGTAGACAACCTGGCATGAAACTCGTTGGAAGGGACATGAGTTTTAGGACACAACACTCACCTGAAATCGAAACATCTATCTTTAGGCTTTTGGGAAAAGAAGTGCATCAGGAGCGTGGCGGCGCGTAAATGACGCAGCAGCGACGTCCCTTTACGTGTGTTAAGGAACGACGTGACCGAGCACGCAGATAGGCACAGACTGAGGGGTGCTACTGATTGGTGACTGCCTGATTCTTTCCATTGTTTAAAATGATACTGGTACCAAAGACCACAGCTCGAAGGACGGGGCGATGATTAGGCTTTACTTCAATATGAGTGACATTAGCAGTTATTGTTCTTTTATTTATCACACGTTTTTAGTTGCGGTCTAATGCAATGTCATTCTTTTTAAAGATGAGTCAGTAATTGACAAATGTTGACACAATATGTTTAATTATTATTGTTCCAATTAAGGAAACGCTCGAATCACAAAGTATCATGTTTTAGATAATGTTGTCACGTGACCTCCTTTACCATTATGAATGTAACCTCTACCTGTTATACGTGTGTGCGCGCGCGCATTTGTTCTGTCTGAATATGTTTTTGTGTCACTGGGTGTGAGGTGATAACATACCTGCTAATATTAACAAGGTACTTTGTACATAAGTGTGGATGTGTGTGCGTGTGTCAGCCTTAGCGCCACCATGGTTCGGTGGCAGCTCTGCTCTCTGGATCACCTGATGAACTCATGGCTTATTCGTCCTTTCCTGGGACCTTCAGTCCTTCGGCTCCATGTGTGACCTGTGAACTTTTTAACTTTCTGGTCATCATGAAGGTAAGATGAGACCAGATCACAGTTGTTTGCTATGTTCATGCATGTGGTTGTTTTTTGTCCATTTGTTCTTATTATTAGTAATAACGATACTGTTTTGAGGAACATTGTTGCAGGACATGAACACATTCATAACCACTTCAGAAACCCATAATATTAATGGAGGGTACTGTCACTTTTCCCTGAAAACATGTAGGGTAGGCTTGGAAAAGCACATTTGTGGCCAATTAGGGTGATGTTTCTGTGTTTAATTCAATATATGGTACACATTTATGTATCACTCTTGACATAATTTGGTTAAGTAAAGTAAAAGAAAATACATGGTTTTATTTTTGGGGACTTTTACCAAACCAATACACGGTTAATGTACAAATATGAACATCAAAGGCTCCTTGAGGCACCAGGCAGTGGCTGTAAGAAATCCCCATGGTGAATAATCTTTGATATGGGCAGTGATTAATGACATCTAAGTTTTAACCACACAGGGAGGAGGGAATCAACAGGGTATATAAGAAGAAGAGAGTTTCACTCTAAGCCAGTGTCTGTGTTCATGAACCCAGCCTCGGTTTTGCTAGATTTGCATATTACAGTAAAATTTCAAGGATTGCTCTTGAATCTGTCTGTTGTGTCAAAAATCATCAGAAAAGAGCATAAAACTTAAACTATAATAATTTAAAAACTGTACAAGATATCAAAATTTGAATGTGACTTTAATATCTGAAAGTCTTGTGAACAGTTTAAAGTTCAAAGGAAATCTCTAGATGAAAGTATGCTGAAGTACTTGAAGTTCAATGAAGCTAAAGTTTTGGATTTGAACAGTCTCCCTCTTCATTTGAATGGGACAAAAATTGCAAAAAATCTTAATTTTTCCCCAAAATTTTAAACAATATCAAAAAGTTGAATGAAGGAGTAGTTAAAGACCGAAAAAGGGATGGAAGAAAAAGAATAAAGGATAATGATTTGAAGAAGAATATTGTGAATGCCTCAGAATTTCTCTTTTATTTTCACTTGCTTGTGCTTTCCATATTACCCATATTCTGGTGTAACTGGTGTGGCTGACCTTGAATACATGACGTGTTCATCAAGCTAAAGTAAAAGCATAATGTTGATGAAAGGCAGTTGTTACTATATGTTTATAATAAAAGATGCAGAAACACTGGAGTTACCACTGACTCACTCACACTGTGACTTTGCAAACAAAGGCTTTGAAATACACGAGCAAAGATGTATAAGTGTACTGTACTCTAAAGATTAGTTCCCCCTAGCTGCTGCGATCAGTCCAAAAGGTAACACCACTAGATTTATTCCAGACCTCTGTATAACCACCCACATCTCTGTTCACTGGATCAAATAGGTCTGGTGCTGCACTTTGTGGATGGAGAAGTCAAGTACATCCATAAACCCTTATTGGACTTTAACCGCCCTATATCATCTATGCTGGACTGGACCACAGGACCAGACCAAACTCACTTACTGTCTTCAAGTCACACAGGTTTACTCTGAACTTGAAAATCTGCCTTTAGTTTTTGTGCAGCAAACACACATCACACATCAAATTACATCATCACATTTACAAATCATGTCCAATCAGCTGAGTTTACCACAGGTGGACTCCAGTCAAGGTGCAGAAACATCTCAGAGATTATCCAGAAAAATGGAGAAACCTGACTTGTAGTAAAGTGTCTGAATACTTATGTCAATGTGATATTTAAGTTTGACTTTTTAATACATTTGAAAAAGTGTCTAGAAAAATTTAAATTTCTGTTTTCACTTTGTTATTATTGGGTATTGAATATTGTACTGGGCTGATCAGATGTCGTTAGTAGATCATAAACAGCGATATCGTTGTATCGTCTATTGTTGTATTATTCTGGCAGGGACAACTCATCCATCAGTTAGTGTTAAAAATGCCCCGAGCTTTGTGCAGAAACAGGCTGTAATAACAAGAAAAACAGATCTGTCTTTTCTTTCCCAAAGGATGCAGAGAGGTAAGTCTAGACAGGGAGAGATTTTAATATTAGCTACTGTCACATTTCATGCCAGTTGCCTTCGCTTGAGGGAGGGGCTGAGGGACAACACCCACTTAGGAAGACCGGAGCTGTGTCCCATTTCATACCATTGGCGCTGCCTGTAATGCGGCATCTTCTGTTTGGAGGATCTTTGTTGATATTAAATACTTGACCTGCGCATACAGACGGAAGATCCAGTGGTTAAAGCACCGCCTCTGGTGCTCAGGAAGGATGAAATAGAACTGGTTTACTATTAATAAAAGTAAAGACAATGTTTATAAAAGGTGAAAGAAAATACACATATAATGAAAGACAATAAAAAATAACCCCTAAATTATTAATATTTACACAAATGCTGTCACACTTAAGTGGGCATCACATATACACAAGTCATCCTCAGCTTGGCTTTGGTTGTGACAGATCACATAATACACATACTGTATGTGTTTTATATAAAAAGTCAAATATTTAGAATATTAATCTCTCTGTATATCCTGTCTCATCAGGTGCCAGCTTCAGTGTAATGCCAGAGTGAGGAAGCGGTTTGGTGTAGTCCCAAATACAGAGTGGAGGCGTGAGATGAATCATGTTCCAGGAGATGCAGAGTGAAGTTATACTGATAAAATTTTCTTTTTTAACCCCAACCTTTCTTCTCTTTGAACTTCAGCTATGTTCACCTTTTTGTCTTGTGGTGCTGAAGGTGTAAAAATTGTTCCTGATGTAAGGTACAGTTTATAAGGTACAGACAGGAGATCAAGAGGTTCACTCAGTCATTTCTCCCATAGGCTTGTCTCAGCTTAAAAGCTCAGCTTGTGAACAGGCAAGGCAGGTAACTGCTAGGGGTGCCAGGCTTTTACAGACCCCCCCCCAAGGGCTGATAAACTTAACTTTAAGCCTAAAGGGGCCTCATGTCATTCCGGGGACAATTTGCAATGATGTTTAAGGAGCAGTGTTGCCAACTATTTTCAGTAAAGCCTGTACATTCCTACAAGATTATTATCATTTTCAAACGAAATATAATTAAATTAAACTAAACTGACTGTAACTACCTATAGAATTAAAAAAAAAATCAATCAGCCCTGCAATGTGCATCTAAATCTAAAAAAATCTGTTTCATGCAGGCTGTTGCATGGACTGTGTAACTGAGTTATCATGAATAAAGCACTGGAATAAAGTCACTATTATTAACTGTCTATTTTTGACAAAACAATTAAAACTTTGATAGTAAAGTGAAGTCATTTAGAATAAAAACAATGGGGATCAGTGATTGGTGATTAGTCCTACATCCCTGATTTGCAGTTAGAAAACATTCTTCCAAACTAATTTATTAAGGCTATTTAGGAGATGATTTGATGACTTTTGGTGCAGACATCTGTAATAACAGATTTTATATTAACTGTTTTAAGCATTTTGTTTGAATGGTTGTCAATGGGAAATGAACAAAACATGATGAAAAATGATGGTCCAAAAACTGCAACACTGAAATTTGGTGAACAGCTTCCTCATATAACCGTGCCTCACCTACATAACAATGGTAGTGATGGTGCCACCATGCACTGAGAAATGAGCTAATGGTAAATATCATGCTTTAAATGTTATTGTTCCATTTATTTCATTTTTTTGGTGTGAGGTCTTTATAAGCCCATTTGCTTTTTGTTTTCATCTCACCAGCATAATCCTTTAAAACCATGTTGTGTACTTTATTTTTTGTGTTTTGATAATAAACTATATAATAATAAATAAATGATAAATAAACTAAACAGTGGAGAGCTGACAGGAAATGAGGAGCTGTAGAGGAGACAAAGGAAATATAATAAAGGTCCCCAGCTGGCCTCAGATCGGGGACATTGAGAATACATGGTCAGTGCTTTAAACTCCATTCCCGCCGTACATTTACAGAGAAGCAGAGGAGACAGAAAGTGTTCTCCTCCCTAACTCTGAACGCACCTAAATTTGGATCGTGCCTTTGGTATGCAATGGCCATTCATCTGATGGTACAGCACCTTCCCCTGGAGATAATGTTTGTGTTAATGTTTTAAATAATTAGGAAAAAATTATCCTGGCCTATAAACCACAGGTTTTCAGCTTATAAAATCTGTTCTAGTTCTAACAAGTACTTAAACATTTACATGTCAAACCATAGAGTCACAAACAGTAACTAATCTCAAACAATAGGCTAGTTTGAGGTGAGTTTACAGTTTCATTGTTGACCAATTATGTTTCAGTGCAATACTTATCTGTTGTTCAAATTATCTTGATTGATCTGGTATTAATTTACAGGAAATCTCATTTTCTGAATAAGCTTATTTGTAACGATTGAATTCATTTCAATTCAATAAACTTGAATTGAATTTTCGTACATCAAATTTTGAACAGTCGACAATTATATGGCATCTTATTTCTTACTTACTTATACCGATGAAAAACTTCTGGATGCTTGCAGGGTGAAAGGTCCAACGTAATCCGCAACAATGACAAACTGGGTATTGTATTTCATTTATCAGAATAATCAATATAATGTATATGCTGTGCTGATCCTACATAATATACATGTTTGTTTGTTTGTTTAGATCCAAATTAGCATTGTAGCAGGTATTCTTCCTAATGGAATACCTAGTGACTAAATGATAAGCTGAGTCATCTTACACTGTGCTTATGTTCCATTTTCTCCAACAATTAAAAATCACACTGATTGCTGTCATGCTTGTTGGTGAGTTCATTTCATGAGAAAAAGTGATTGTGATGAATAGTATTAAGTTCTCTAATTAAGAGTCTGTCCCACATGCACATAATTAGTTTACAATCTGATAAATTGTTGTTCACCAGAATGCTACCAGGAAGCCTCAAACCAACAAAACATCCACCGGCTTGCCAGCCGACATAACAACCCTGTTAAAACAAAACAAAAAACCTGTTCTGAGCATGTACATCCACAGAACAACAAACAGCCAACCTACTCTCCAAACAACCAGTATCCTGCTAATCCAGGTAGAAACAACAAGCCTGCCAACAAATAAAAGAAGCATCTTAGAATCCCTCCAAGAAACAAGCAACCTGCTGGGCCACTTAAGAAAAAGAAGCGTGCAAACCCAGAAAAACCAGCCAGGAAGCTGCCCCAACATGTAACAACCAACAGCCAAGTGAATCAGGACACAACCGGGAACCTCCCAACACACAAAATGACCAGAGGCCCAACAACCCGGTTAACAACATGGAGCCTGTCAACCCCCAAAATAACATGCAACCTGCCAGCCCTCAAAAACAACAAACAGCCTGCCAATCCAGGTAACAACGAGGAGCCTGCCAACCCACAAAACCACACGTAGTCCGCCAACCCGAACAACAATGTGCAGCCAGGATGTTGTCAACAGCCTGACAATGATGCCACTCACACTCGTAAGTAGTGTACAAGACCTTACTCAGATTTATCAAATCTTGCTAATCTTGTTTCGTGGCTATACTTGTTTTATTTAACTTTGAACTGGAACATATGTCTGTTTCCTTCCTTGATGACGGGTCTACAATGCTGGACAGAGTGGTTTGATAGAGATGACCCCTCTGGAAAAGGAGACTTTGAGGAACTTTACGCTCTGCGCAATGAATACCCAGGAAAGATCTGCAATAGCCCACTTCAGATTGAGGTCCAAACTGTATCTGGCCTCACTGTTGATGAAACAGGGAATGTGATTGCTGTGTAAGTTCTTTATTCAATTTATTAGTTTTTTAAAAACATTTTTTTTATCACATTGTACATTATCACATTTTAAATAGTAGTGGATATCACTTTTTTGTCTTTAAATTTAGCTGTAAATAATCCTGTCTTCAAATCATCCCCCATAGAAACCCACTGGATCTGTTTTTATTTACCTGAAAGCTATAATTTCAAAAATGTCATCCATGTACATCATTAGACTATAAAACCCATTTAATTAAATATCACAAGCAATAATGAAGCCATATCAGTGTGTAACTTTGTTCCCTTCTGCAGAGCTGACACACCCATAGGATTCATCTGTAAATCGTCTGACCAGGCGGATTGCATGTGTCATGATTATCGTGTTCGTTTCATGCGTCCCGTTGACTTCTGCAGTCAAGAAGGTAGTTCATGTGAATTGTTCTGCTTCTTGACTTCCATCCTTTTAAAATCTTGTGACTCAGCATTCTTCCTGTTTCTCACTCATTGTATCCTGGCCAGTATAAGTGGTTTAATTGGGATAATCCCAGTGGAATTGGGGGCTGGGAGCTCCTGAGAAACCTGAGAGAAAGAGAATCCAGGAGAAATCTGTGAAAGCCCTCTCCACATATATGCCCGTACCGCTGACACAAACATCCCAGCCACCTCTACTGGGCAGTCAATCTTTATGTAAGTCGATGAAAATAATTGTGAATGATAGAATGTGCACATTGTGTTATGAAGACTCAAGTTTGTTGATATTATTGATATGGATTTCCTGCTCAGGTCTAGGCTTTTTGTTTACAATGAAGCGGAGACTGTACATAAACACTAGATTATGTTAAGGGTTAAGGATCCAGTAACTCAGCTTTACAATGTTAAATCTCATAATCTAGAATCATGCACTGTAAATAAAGCGTGTGTCGAGCCCAGAGTTCGGTGCATGTCAGCTTGTGGCAGGCATACTGGTACTGTATTTGTACCAGGCTGTAAACATGTTTATTTCATTTTAACATGGGAGTCTATGGGGATTGAATCACTGTTGGAGCCAGAATAAGGGGCCCTTTGAAGAAGTTTTTGGTACTTCTGTGTTGGCTTCATTTTCTCTGAGGTTGCCGCTTGTCTAGAACACAAATAGATAAAAGTTTTTATCCAAACAATTAAATAAATGACCAGGTGAATAAGTGTTTTAGATCAGAGTATAATGCAGAACTTAAAAAAGAAGTAATTTGACCTTTGCCTCAACCAATGAGAGGGGAGAGGGTGGACTTAGCCTGAACCAATGAGAGAGGTTGAAATTTACCATGATTAATAAATGTGAAAGTCTTATTCTGAAACATCAAAATAAAAAAAAAACAAAACTGACCAAGAAAGCCGGTCAACCATGGCTGATCTGCAAACCTGTGTTGAGCTAAAATGTTACAACAAAGTGGCTAATGGGGATGTAACTAAATAATTTAAAATAAACGCTCACACTATCCAGTATTAAATTTGGTGGCTTCCAGTGATCTCAGAGTAATCATTGTACAACAAACAACTGAGCAGCAATAAACAACCACACAGGCGTTCTTGGGAAGGGACAGGTTAGAGACCGATAAAGGGACGGGTCGCTGGGCATGAAACCGGGAGACTGGTTCACGTTTGAGGAAAGGATGGCTCTCTGTCCAGCGGATATAAATTTGCGGATTCATGTTTTTCTGTGAAACCCTGAGTGGTGCCGACATGACTGTCAGCTAAACCATTGTAACCCCATGTTTAACGTGACAATGCTATGAACTATCTCTCAGGCAAAGTATGCAGAAGTCCAGACTTACGGAAAGTGTTCGTAAAGGGCTGAAAATGTCTGCTAGAGAGACCTCATGCCCTTGATGGTTTTACCTGTCGCAACCGAGACCAGAAAGGAAGCAGGTGTCGAGATTACAAAGTACGCTTTGGATGCCCATACCGGTGGTAATGTTGTCATGCCACTAACTCCATGACTACATTGAGAAAGAAATGATAAATTTAGGTTGTCAGGTTTTTAGTAACTTGCTTATTTTAACACTCTTGTGTCTTTGACCTTTGACAAATTCTCTCACAAGTGCACAGATTTAAACAGATTTAAGTTTGTGGTATGTGTAATACAATTGGGGGGTGATATTAAAAGAAATTAACAGTCGGACTGAGACTGTAGAGTTCAAGATATTTCACTTCTCATCCAAGTGGTACTGAGTGGTGTGAATTCCAAAACCCTAACTCTTACCTTACTCTTAACCCTGACAGTGAAACCAAGGAAATTCCTATTCAACCCACACGGGGGAGTAGGTGCCCCTACTGCATAGTATGCCAGTCCTGTGGTATTTCTTGTGGAAGAAACAGGAAAAAGTATATTAATTAACCTTAAACAGCACCTCTACAACAGTGGGGAGGCCACACACTGGTTCAGCACTTTAAGATTCAGCCTGAAATGAATACATGAGATGCCTGTTGAGAGAGAAAATTCAGGTTTAATGCAATTTTAGTGTTTACTTTGTTTTACCTGAGATGTATTTTCACCTTTTCTCCCACAAAGAAAAAGCAAAAAAAAAAAAATAATAATTAAAACCTACCTGGTAATACTTTGCTGATGCTGCAGTCCAATTGGAAGAATTGAATGTTTTGTGGTTGGCTCCAACTTTTTTTTTATAGTTTTGTATTGAAACATCATATGCCAGCAAGATTAGAATCATAATTATGGCCCCTAATCTCCATAATCTCTGTCCTTTAGTTACTCTATCTTAATGTTCCTGATGATCCTGCTGTGTTGATTCCTGCCCTCTTTGACTTTCTGCTGGGTTTGTGAGTTCATCTTCTGTGTCTGATTCACTTCCCTGTCTTGCTGCTAATGATCCACTACTTGGTGTGCTGCCGCTAGCCCATCTGGCAGCCAGTTTCTGGGATCGCCTCTCTCCTTGCTAACTTCCTGCGGGGAGGTGTCACCGTCCCCTTCTGGTCCAGAATCTGCCCTTCCTCTGTAGGTATCTGTAAGTATTTAGTGTGGGTCATCTGCTCTGCAGCAGTGGTTGAGGTGGAACCATACTTTCTTATCTTCAACCTTTAGAGCTGTTGGGGTTTGCTAAGACGACTTTGTTGGTGTGAGTTTCTTTTGAACACCTTAACGTATACCCACTCTCCTGGGCATATTCTCTGCCATTGGTCTGGGATGGCAGCTTACCTCTCCTCTGTGGCACCTTTCACCTGTTGGAAGATCACTTTATGGATTCGTTAGATGCTGTACATAACTGGTTAACTCTTTTTCCAATTGCTCAAGCGGAGGTCCCTCATACGGGCCTCTAAGATATGGCACAGGCATTGGTCGCCCTCATGAGGTGTCAGGTGTGTTAGTCTGTTTGTTTGTGATGTCATAGACATTAGTGCCAGTGGTAAAGACTCCATCAAATTAAGTTTACCATTGCTGTCAGCCATTCTTTTACTGACTTTGTGTCCTCCTTTTGCTAGTGCTGTTAGCGCTGCGATGGAGTCTTTCTTCACTCTGTTGTCTTGAGGGCCTACAAATGAACTAATCATCCACATACTGAATTACAGTACTTGGCACATCTAAGCGTTGCAGGTCTTGGGCTAGCATCCTGTTAAAGATTGATGGGCTTTCTACATCCCTGTGCTAGACGTGTATATGTGTACTGCTGTCTTTGATAAGTGAATGCGCCACTTTAATCTTACCTGCGTCTGTCTTATGTTTTGACCACACTTCCTGTAAAACCTGTTCTAGTAAAGCTTCATGTTCTGGTATTAGTGGCATCATTGTGGGTATTCTTTCATTTACTATGACTACCCCCTCATCACATGCTCTTAATGATATTCTGATATATTGTTTTCCTGGTGAGATGTGGATGTACTTGTTCTCTGTGGGTTCCTGTGGGATCCATTGGACCAAGTTCACGGGATTCATGTCCTTTTGCCACTAGCAGTGTGACATGTGGAGTGGAGCTGCAAACTTGGTACCAGTCTTGCAATTCAACTGGGAGTGTAACATCCATCCTCAGGGGCTATAATTAGTCCAGCTAAACATAAAGCATGTGACCAAATAAAGTGAATATGTCTGCAGGTTTAGTTTCAAGAGGGATTGAAATCAAATCCTTTAGATGAGAAGAGAAGGTGCAGTGTGGAGCTGTAAAGAGAAATGGAGCTGGATCCAGCGGCACCAGCTGTTCATATGTTCAAACAAACACTATGTTCACATTGAGCTGGTTACATTTGTACATTTGTTTCAGCCTTTCCCCAAAACAGAGCTTCTCTGGACCAGAGTGTGTCAGTGTTAAAGCTCAAGTTTTGGTGTTTCAGCGTGTACGAGGAAAAGAAAACAACCTTTAGTCTCCTCTAACTTCCTCTGTGCTTGTTCATTTAAAATATATCTGAATAAACATCAGAGCTGTTGTCGTGACCCTGAGGTGTGTTGATTTTATCAGACGGCATCCCGAAGACAAAATACTGCAGATTCCTCTGAACACTCCTCAGCAGATGAGGGCGTGGTGCAGTTTTGTTTTGAACTGAGAAAGAAGAGATTCAACTGTCTCACTTTGGACAGAGCTCTCTACTAAAACTATGTGGATGCAACTCATTTTCACATGAGAACAGTGTTTTAAATCATATTAAATGATCACTTCAATAATGAATGAATTTGGGTTGCACCAGCTGAAACATTTACAACCAGTAACTACAAGATGTAACATCCGTGTTGCTGATAACCAACCCAACGACGTGCCTGCTACAAAACAAAACAGAAAACACACAACGAACGGCCTGTTCACCATGCTGAGCCTAGACTGTAATCCTTCCTCTCAAAGTTTCTTTTTTTATGTGGAGCATCAGAAACTTTTCTTGGACACTTTCTTTGTTTTTGCTTCACAGGCTGCACCATACTCCTGCTGCTGTAGCTGCTCCCTCTTTCACTTTCGTCTGCACTGAATCAGAAGCTATAAACATATTCAGTGAAACAGTAACAGCTAACTATAGTTATCAGAGAGATGGTGATAAAATATAAATATAATGTTGTTTCCTGGTTGAGAATCAGATTTATGATTATAGTGATGTCTCTGCGTTGTTATCAGTTCCACACGTGGTTTTATTTCAGTAAATGTTTCAGTGATCCTCTCGTGGTTTGCCACAGCGGACATTTTATGTTTGAGATTATGTTTATGTGTTTTATTTTGTAGTCAGTTTCCTTGTGTCTCTTGATGTTTGTACTTCCTGTCTTTGTCCTGTTTCCCTCCTTGTTGATTGTCTGCCCCGCTTCAATGTGTTTCACCTGTGTTCAGTCACCCCTTGCCTCCCTTGTGTCTATTTAGTCTCTGTGCTCCCGTTTGTCTGAGTCGGTTCGTCTGCTGTTTGATCCCCTGTGTTTCGCCCGTGCTTCACCCGTGTTTTGTAAATTCTTTTCTTAATTAACATTTTTGCACTCACCCCCATGTGTTGTCTGCATTTGGGTCCAGCCTTACCGCTACTGTGACCGATCCAAGCTACACACTCCATCTCAAACAGGGTTTTTGGATGTGTGTAGAGTAGGGTGTTCCTGCGGGACCTGAGGCTGCAGTTTCACAACATCTGTAGGACCCTAGTTTTTCACCACACTGTAAGAAGATGGATGACAAGCAGAGTGTGAGTATGACAGCTCTTCTACTAACTAATTCTTTACTATTTATAGCCATCTACCATATTTATAATAAAATTATATATAATTTTTAATAATATACATTCTGCAGCCTCCAGTACTGCAGGAACATAATATTGCCTGTGGTTATAATCTATTAGTGGCTGTGCTATAGGGCCCATATTAGCAATATTAAGCTATTAAATTAGAGATGTGGGGAAATTCATATTGAAATAGTATCAGTGTTACTTTGGTCATTTTTATACTTTACATAACTGCATTATTTTATACTGTATGTACTGTACTGACTGAGGAAAAGGAGCTGAGGGAAACAGCCTGTCACTCATACACTGGACCTCACTTTAGTGGTGTTACCTACTTTACAATCTGGGGTTCGAGTATGAGGCTATTGCATATGATGCCATCTTTATTTTACTTGATAATTGCCTAATTATGATAATTACACAGTACACTGCCCAACATGCAACTCTTAGCATCCACAACACAAAGAGTAGTATTTGGGTGGAATAAACCTTTCTGGACGTTTTGTGGTCATCCAAAGGAACTGTCGGGAAAAATCCACATAAATGCGGTTCTGTGATATGAAAACATGCTTGTTGTTACCAGAAGTCACCACAGGGTGTCAGCAAATCAAACACATTGTAAGCATGAATTCTAACTTAAAAAGGAAATACAATGTTTTCTATTTGCTATTCATGACAAGAACCTGAAGAGAAAAACTGAAACCATCACCAATAATTTTGTGTTCATGTGCACTGAACCACAGAGGAGGAGCCGTTTATCAGAGAAAGAACCACGACCACAAAATACTCATTCTTTATTACTTTGTCTAATAGTTCACTGAGTCTCTGGAGTGTTTGCTGTTTTGCTCATTTGTGTTACGGGGAGTCATAATGTTTCCATATCCTCCTGATGTCTTACAATCATTGTTCACAGACTTCTAGCTTCACCAAACAGAACATGTCTCCTCAATGTGATACAGACTCAGCTATTGAGAATGTACATGAAGGATTAAAGGTGTAAAGACAGAAAATCTAATGCTTCTCATTCTGAGAAAGAGTTTCTACAAGCAGAGGAAAAAATGTGGGACAGAAAAAAAACTTTGAAACCCTGGTATGATTTTCAAGTGACACTGGAGGCGGAAGTAGTAACAGTACAGGTATGTTCGGTTTTATTTCACAGTATTAGTCTTGTTCAGACTCGACAAAACTCTATCAGAGAGGCTTTGTTGAGGAGGTCTGGCCTGTAGATTGTTGTGCTGTTGAATCAAATTGCATCACGGCAATGTATCACTGTGTTTCTTGTTCTAACAATAAACTTTTCTCATTTTAACGACAAAAAAAGATATTTTCATGTTATGATGACATATTTGCTGGTTATTACCAGATACCAGATTATTTCTTTTTAAAGTTCCTCTCCAGACACATTTTAAATTCTGTTATGATTCTTATTTTGTTTAACATGGTTTTCACACATGAAAACTGTGAAAAGGGGCCGTAAACACATCTCCTCTTACTTCCTGATTGAGAAATCTGGATAAGGCCTTATGCCCCGCCCACCACCTGCTGTCTCCAGGTGGACAGGTGAAAGAGCAGAGAGCATCAAGATGGAAACATCAGAGAGACTCAGCCACATGTTTGAGCCTCAGAGAGACTCAGCCACATGTTTGAGCCTCAGTCTGTTGAGACCAGAACCAGAGACTAGCAGACGGATCAGAACGGTTAGCGTAGTTAGCATCTTTTATTTGTTTATGCTGTTTGTTAGCTTGTAACTGCCAGTGGCTGACACAGTGTTAGTGGTTGTGCTAATGCTAACTCTCTCTCGCTGTACTGACAAGGTTTCAGGTTAATTTAGCCCCGCCCCCTGTGTGAAGCCTTCTTACAAAACACTGGGAATGCACACTGTGTTATTCAGTCTATAAGTGACAACAGAGATGTGTGATGGTGTGTGTGTTGTCTGTGCTGTCTCTGTGCTGAGAAGGAAACTTGGTAACACTGTAATGCAGCCTGTATGAATCAGGTACCAATGAAATTCTGACTGTTATCTACTTAAACTGAAATGAAGCTGGAATTAAGAATGTCAGCTGCGAAATCATGTGTGGCTGTTCTCCCCTTTTTACTATTTAATGACACAACAAGAAAAAGCTTGTTAAGGCTTCATTTGACTCTTTTCCTGTGCTCTATTTGAAGTGTTGATCCATAAGTAGATATATTTGTGGTTTTAAGAACCAAAAACCATCACAATGTAGTTTTACATCTCTCTCAGGCTTCTCTCTGGAGCTCTAGTATACTTAGCTTGCCCCCTCGTCCAGAATATGTACGTACAGTATGCTACAAACTTCGGCTCCTCGCTAGCAGATGCCACAAACAAGCAGAAGTTGCTGTAGCATATCACTGGCATCTCCTCTGCAGCAATGGCAGTGGCTGTGGTAACTGAGTGGCAGTTAAGTTTGCCCCTGGGTGCCACAGCTAGTTGCTGCTGCCCCTGTTTGAGCAAGCCCCTGCTAATGTATTGTGCTTAAATTGTTAAGTTGCAAAAATGTGAGATTCGCGTTTAAGATACTCCCAGCTCTGCTTCCTGCTCACATTTACAAGAGAGGAGGAAAAGTCTTCAGACCCACCGTGGAAGAGTCCTAAAGGTCATTTATTGACACCAGACCTGTAAGTTTTGTTTTAGTTTTTCAAGTTCTATAAGGTGGGACATTTGCTTTGCTCTATATGCTTGGTAAATATGAAAGTAATTTAAGGCCAGAATGTTAAAAATATCAAACCATGAATCATTATTTTATTTTTTTTGCTTTCAAATATTCTGGCCTTTGATAGATAAACCTCTAGTCATTAATGAAGTTCGGGAGACGACTACTTGATTTGGCGCTGATTGATGACAGCCCTGCCAAATAATCTTAAACAGAGTGGGGTGTGACTGAAGTTAAGGACGGCTGAATTGGTCTGGTGTTTTAATTATTCAAGTGAAGTCGATATTAATTATATAACGCCAAATCAGAACAGAAATTATCTTGGGGCACTTTTCATATACGTTCAGTATAGTCTGTACTCTTAATAAGATTATTTACAGAGACCCAACATTACCCAATGAGCAAGCACTTAGCAACAGTAACAAGAAAAACTTCTTTTTAACAGGAAGAAACCTGGACTGGGCTCTGGGTGGGTGAACATCTGCCTCAGCTGTTTGGGAGAGGGAGAGATTGTGAATATATACGTCGTCCAGAGCCATCAACTGGGGAACAAGGGACATCAATGTGCAGCCGTCTGCAGCAGCCTGCAATACTTACAGTTACACCCACTTCATGTTATGTCATGCTGCGGTGCCAGTGCACTGAACCCCTCTTGGGTTTGGTGTTAATTGATTTGTATGAACTACAGTACCTCGCTATAGCTTTAGCAACTGTCTGGCAGCACACAGTGTATTCACAACCCTTCACTTTTTACACATTTTATTATGTTGCAACCATATGCTATTTTTCTCCCCTCATCAAGCTACATTCAGTACCCCACAATGACAACACAAAAACAGAATTTTTGATTTTATTGTTTTTGTATTAAAAGGAAAACTGAAATACTACTATGTTAACTTCAACCAACAGCATAAATTATAGAAATGTTTATTACTTACATACCTTGTTTGCAATCAATTCATGATGTACCACGTTTTATACTGTATGACTGTACTTTTACAGTGTCATTACAGAAACAATCTGCAGTGTGACAACAAACATATCTCGGCACATAATTCACACAGTGGTAAGCTGTTTGTTCCTAGCCCCGCATTAAATATGTACGAGTTCTGTTTCCAGTGTTAATGAAGGAAGGGTGGTGGAGGAAAGTAGGAAGAGTGTCTGTGTCAGACCTGCAAACAAAGGGGGAACCAGGAATCTCCCGTTCAAATAAAAAGAGGAAAGAAAAAAGGCAACTTGCTTCTTTGAAGACCCAAAGAGTTCAACATTAAATAAATAAAAGCATGTCTGGGACTGTCATCAAACGTGAAATTTGGGGCAGATTGGACAATGTATATTTCAGTTACAACAACGTCCTCTTGTGAAATTTGCTGCACTGCCACAGAGGCACAATTATCAAGGATTGGATAAGATTAAGTATTTTCTGACTAAGAAGTAAATCAAGTTTTAATGCATGTAGGTGTCTTCAGGCCGGGACATTTGTCAAACATATAAAGTTTGGGGGCAGTTTGGACAACGTGTGCTCAAGTTATAACAACATACTTTTTCATAGCAAAACAAATTTGCCACGGCGCCACGAACAGGCTGTTCAACCAAAACTCAAAAGATGAGTTGACTGACCAAATATGATGTTGATCTGATTAATTCTCTAATAGGAGTTTATTAAAGTACAACACCTGTAAATGGCAAAAACTGCGCCAAAATCACAGAGTAAATTCAAAATGTCTGACTTCCTGTAGGATTCAGGTTATGGGCGTAGGCCTTGGCAAATAAAGTATCTATCTATTATAACTGCATACTGACTCTCTTACATGTAGGTGAAACATTGGGCAAGCAGCGCCTTGTTGAAATATTCTAGGAGTCGCTATAGAGCCATTTTGTCACACCCCTGTGCAAGACCAATAAAACATACATTTTCACCTGCTGTGACATGTGCAGCATGATCGTTAGAGCATAATAATAAGGAAGTAATACCAGTTAGTGCTTGTTAGTATGAAATCTTATTTCATTCTGTTTCACTTCCCAAAACAGTAGTTTTTCTCATTGTTACCAGCTGTGACAGCGGGCTGGTTTTGTTTTCAGCTTGTGAGTCTGTCCACATTCGGGCCACATGTTGCCACATTCTTCATGAAACTCAACATGAAGGCAGAGTTTGAAGATGGTTGTGGTCTGACTCGTGAGTACTGAGAATAACTACTGAGCACTCGTGTCGGACGGTCAACAAGTTGACAGCCATCACAGTTTGTGTGATCCCATCGCAAGATGATGTCTAGTTTCTATTAAATTTCCAAACATATAATAATCTACAACCGTGCTTGCAGCTCTGTGATGGTGCTTTTTAGCTAAATGCTAAAGTCAGCATACTGAAACTCTCACCATGACAATGCTAACATGATGATGTTTAGCAGGTAATATTTACCAGACTCATAAACTTATTTTAGATGTTAGGATGATAGCATTTGCTAATTAGTGCTCGACACCAAGTACAACTGAGGCTGGTGGGAATGTCATTAGTTTTGCAGGTATTCTGCAGGCACTGTTGGACCAATTCATATTTTGACTTATGATGGTGCCAGATGGAAAGTCAATAAAATAAAACAATTGGATTCGCGTCAAGTGTGGAGCCAAGTTTTGGACCAGCTGACCACTAACAGACCGACACTGCCATACCTAGGATGCTGCTGGTGTAGCCATGAGTTTATTGGATTATTTCACTATTTCATGGTTCTATTACATATTCTATCTGCATTTGCTGATAAGATTATTTATCAACTCCACCAAGGAGGTTATGTTTCACCCATGTCTGTTTATTTGTCAGCAGGATTATGCAAAAAGTAATGAACTCATTTGGTGGAGGGATGGAAGAACCCATTACAAGGAAAAACCCATTACATTTTGGTGCAGGTTCAGTTTAAAGGCCAGCTCCAGAATTTATAAATTACAAGATTTTTCAAAATTTTCATCAATTTCTCAGGAAATAATGTTTGGGTCTTGATGTAAGGTCAGACATATTTACAGTATTGAGATCTATGTTTTTACAATTTGGTGCACATCGAGTTAATAATCTGTGTTACACACAGATCTCATTTTTAATCTCAACAGTGCACATGGCACCAGCGGCATTTAGGAACGCTTACATCAGTATTTCATTCAACATATAACTGATAAAATTAAACGGTAACAATAGCAGTTGGGACAGAGCAATGAGACAATACAGCTGTAGAGTTGTATAAATAGTATAATGCTGATGTCATCATTCACAAGAGGTGATAAAACCATACAGCTGTATATATATGATAAATAAAGCTACACCTGAGAACAGAGGATGTGTAGGTTTGTTTGGCCATTCTACTTTCATTATGTATTATTATATACAATTTGATTTGGTTCAGTTTATCTCAATCTATGAGTCATTTCTTTAAAAAAAAAAAAAAAAAAAAAAGAATTTTGGCATCAAACGAACCTCATAACCTTTCTGTGATCCATCCAAGGTCTGACTGAAGGTTTGACTTAGTGGGTATGTCAGGCAATGACAAGCAAGCACTTCAGAATATTAACGATTTTACGAAATACTATTTGACCGAAATTTCATGTGTAAAAATAGGTTCATTCAGTAACCCAAAATACTCTTTTTATACAAGATTATAATTAGTTTTCTGAGCACCACTTTTAACAGCCTGCTATGACTGCACATTGTACTGAGTATATGGATGTTTTATTATTGATCCAAGCACATAAATACAGTATTTCCCTCTTGTTAAGTGCTCTCGGGTCTGTTTGTGAATGGTCCGTTTGTACAATATGAGGGTAGCATGTGTGCGAAACTTTGGCAGTCGACATGAAGAAACATGAAATTACAAACACTGAAGAAAGTTGCCATATTTTCAGACAGAAATGTTCACTACAGATCAAACCTGCTATTCATGAATATAATTACCTTATGTGTGATGCAGTAATCATTCAGTAGATTTCTATATGATACAGTCCCACCCCAACACATGACGTAATCTTCCTACACGGAGGAGGGTCGTGCAGCCTAGTTGAAAACTTGACCGCCTGAAGGTCAGTTTCACATTTAAACCTTAATGGGAAAAAAAAAAAAAAAAAAAAAAAATCAGGACTCCAATCAAATGATCTTTCATCAGTTTTCTAATTAAAACGTCACCCTGTGATAGCCGACGTCTGCACACACTCTGATGAACTAATTAAAAGCTGATTAACTCATTAAACCCAAAAAAAGCTTAATATCACAGCTTCCCTTCACTGTAATCATATTAGCATGCACAGTACATACAAAAACCTGACCTTGGCAGCTCATGATGCATTTAGGAAAGTCAGTGAAGAAAAAAGTCAGTTAGTCTGTTTCCCTCTTTCTGTGTTATTTGTTGTACACAAGCCATTATTTTCCATATATTAATGCCACAGTGTGACAGAACTACAAGTGCAGATATACAGAAGCTGTACACAGTAACATAACCATCTGAGAACAATGATGAAACTGAGGTTCTTCAGTCTATTTAAGAGTAAAAGCACAAAAGTTCCACATTGATCCAGTGAAATGTGGGTAAAGTGATCTACCTGTAGACAGTCATCAGCCCCAAGTAGTGCTGTATCTGCATTTACTTTCTAAGATGAATATGACAGAAAAAAAAAGCAAACCGATAGCTTTTGGCTTTTCAGAGATCACTGTTAAACCACTCCAAAAAAGCATTATACCAGAAAAACAAAACACTTCAACTCTGTGCCTTAACACTTCCTGTATACCATCGAAAATATTAATCTGACTAAAGTTTTGCAGCATAGGCTAGCTCTGAATATTTCCTCCTCATCTCCGATGGCCCTTCTGCTTCTTGTTCCTTGCAGGGGTCCTGATCGGCTGACTGGCAGCTCCGTTTTCCAGTGCCACAGAAACTGGAGCTGCCGGCGGAGAGGTGGGAGAGAAAGGGTCCGGCTCTCTGTCCATGCTGGATTTGAAGGGTCCGGCGGGAGAAAATTTCAGGGGACTGAAGAAAAAAAATGAAATTATTTATCATTTTTATGCATCTTCCTATAATGTTTTGGCTACCAGGAGAGTAAAGATGTCTCTGTTGTCCTGAGGGATGTTACAGAAACAAACAGTTATAATTAATTTAATTATTTTGTTGTGGAAAAAGAATCTGATGGGTTCAATCCCTTGAATATAAATTAATTCAGAAATATATTCATCCTCAAAAAGGGCTCTCACTCCTAACATGGTAAAGAACCAGTGGTTTATTACGACACACTTGCTTCTAATCTATTGATTATTAATTATATGATTATTAATTATTTGTAAATGACAACAAAGTAAAAATAAAACTATGACCTTGTTTGTTTGTAAATATGTATTTATTATCTATGTTGTTAGTCCCAGTGGTAATTCTGTAAATGTCTGTTGTAACGTGGCTTAACAGATTGGACTGGATGTTTTTAGTGTTACCTGATGGGCGTTCTCGGGCTGCTGTTGTGTCGGCGCACAGGTCGTGTTCGGGGCTCGAATGAGAAGCCTTCTTTTAGACTCTCTAGGACCGATGGAGCCACGTAGGTGAAACCCTGATGCAAAATTATCACTCTTCAGTTAATTGTGGACAGAATCAGTCATTCTGGCTTCCTCACTAAAACTAAACTATTTTACCACACTGTTAACAAGGAAAAGGGAAGTGAAAGAGGCACTGACTCATTATCTGAAACAAAAAGTATGGTTTCAATTCCAGTTGAGTGTGGTTTCTAGAGCATACATATAAACTTCAAAAAGTTTGATAAGGAAGAGTGTCTCACAGCAAAGGCTAGCTCTGCACTGTGGCTGAGTGTGCTGTCATCTGGACTGTCCACTGGTGTCTGTCTGGTAAACCTGGTGTCAAACTGGCTCACATCCTCATCTGACTGCTGCAGAGAGACAGACAGGGAAAGCCAAGAGTTAGACACAAAAGATGGTAATTGAAGAAAAAGATAAGACTTATTGAGGTGTGTGTAGATATGAAGGAGCAGTGAGTGGTTTGGGGGAAATAAAAGTACTGTAAGTGGTAGTCAGTCTACTAGCCCAGAATAACAGGCATAATATGAATTTAACAGGCTATTTGATAACATAATGGACTCAAAATGACAACTGATGACTTACCAGCTGTGGCTTGTATGGTGGCTCCACACTCTTGCTCAGAAGCTCTTCCCAGTTAATGTGCCTGAAGAACGGATGTTTCTACAGAGGAGCAAAAGGAGTTTTTTTGTTGTTCTTTTTCTATATGTTTAAACACATTAGTAAGGAAGTATTCTGTATTTATACTGTCGTCAGAACCGACAAACAACAGTGTGTCTGTCTAGTAAAAGACTTCCTCAAAAGGATAATTCCATGTATCCTCATTTATGGCTTCAAGATGAAGAACTGAAATGATTTCCAGGTCAAGCGAAGACCATTGAGTGTGAAGCGATGAAAAAAAAAAAAAAAAAAAAACCCTGCCTCTTATTTTAAAAGCTCTGGTTTTGCTCACAATTGGGCAGCATTTCTATCTTACCCTTTAAAAGTGAACTCTTCAATTCAATTCGCACCTTTTCCTCACCTTAAAGCAGACCATACCTATCCTTGTCCTATCCTGTCCTGTCTCATGGTCTGAAGTGCATGACGCAGGTGCATTTAGGGCGTGTCCATGTCACTTTCGCTAGTTTAATGGTGGTATAAACAGTGTTTTGGGCAGAACATCCAATAAACTAATCACAGTTCCATCTTCCATTCCCTTTAAAAGCTGTGTGCACTTGCATCTTGGCGTATTGCTATTATAACAGAGCAGTGACTCACACAGAGTTAGATTCTATTTCTGGTCAGTTGATTACATATTGTGACTGATCAGTGAGTCAGGTGTCTGTGCGCATTGAGGGGCAAGGAAAGTCTGATGGAATCAAATCGCTGCTCACAGCTCTACAGTGAAGACATTGTACCAGGTAGTAAGAAAGAAGCTTCTCTGCAGAGCCTCGTGACATGACAACGTTATACAACACACATGTCACAAAGAAGCCCCGACTTCCTGGAGCTGTATTGTGATGCTCCACCTGACTTATCCCAACATAGAATTACATTGTCAGCACACTCTGCTTGTGTAACAGACACAGTGTATGCACTCTGTGTATATTGGCACGGTACTCTCTTGACAACGCTCCATAAACTAACAGTTAAACACTGTGCCACCGACTTCAGACCAGATTTTTGTTGCTCAATTACACAGTCACTTTCCACTGTCTCAAGATGACGCCTGACCACTTCTCACTTTAAGATAGGGCCAATAGTTTCTATCTCCACATTCCTTTATACTGGGACAGTGTATCTGTGACATGTGTGTTACTGCTTGGTCTGTCTGCTACCTGTTTGATTTGCTTGTTGTTGCTCCTATTGTGTCTGTGAATTTTTTACATTGCATTTCTACTTGATGACATACAGCACTCCACCTGGGGAGATTGTTTTGAATTGTCACATTTTCAGTATGTGCACAAAAACCACATGAAAGCCAGATAGAAAGTGAAGCTGGTTGTTAGTGGTCACTACAGCTATCGGAGAATGTGAGTGAGTGAAGAAGTTACCGCAGTTACCTGGATATCTGCACAATCTGTTTTACTGGAGCCAAGTCTTTGGGCTGGATTCTTCTTCAACAGCTGAAAATAGATAAAATGACACATGTCAGTAAAAAATTTATGATTGTCTTTTGAAATAATTATTTATTTGATTTAGAGAATTAAACCGTTTTCATAATATTGTCTCTAATTAGTTTAACTGTAACTTTAAATGATTTTAATTTATATTATTTGTAAGAGCTACTATTTTCATTTTAATATGAGTAGTATTTGTTATAATATTGGTGATATACAAAACCATATAGACTAAATAGAAACATACACATACAATCTGTTCTGCTGCAAAAGAACATAAAAAAAAAAAAAAAAAAAAAACTTCACTCACACTTTGCATTATGTCAAATACAACAGAAATAAATAGCAAACTTTCGAGTGACGTTTCTGATCATTGCTTTTCATTGATTTTAAACTTGAAGTCTCTTTTAATGTTAAGGCCGGTTGTTTAATGTTGTGGTCACATATGACTAAATCATAGCAAAATGAGAACAGACACACTTAAGCGCCACAAAACAGAAACTGGTGGTTATGAAGAAGAAACCAACTTGTAAAACACTGCTAGTTTGGTGTATTTGAGGGCCGAAGCCTCACAGACAGTATCAATGATAGATTCATGCAAATGCTTTTATTCACTCAAGGATGTGACCACTGTGATTTCCTACTTTTGGATTGTTAGGAAATACACTGCTCAAAAAATTCAAGGGAACACTTAAATCACACATTGGACCTTGATGAACAAAGTTGGAAATCTCTCTGATGGACATTGTATAATTTGTTGAGAACAAAATGACGTAACAACGGTCAATGGAAACCAAAATCATCAACCCACTGAGGGCTGGATTCACAATCACACCCAAAATCAAAGCAAAAGATTGAAATCACAGGCTGATCCGAGTCAATTTTATCACAGCAACTCATAATGTGACTCAGTGTGTATGGCCCCTGCGTGCCTGTATACACTCCTGACAACATCTGGACATGTTGCTGATGAGTGGGTGGATGGTGTCCTGGAGGATCTCCTCCCAGACCTGGATCAGGGCATCAGTGAGCTCCTGGACAGTCTGTGGCGGTACTTGGCGCCGTTGGGTGGACCGATACATAACGTCCCATAGGTGCTCAACTGGATTTAGGAACTGCCTACAGACTCTGGCCACATGAGGCCAGGCGTTGTCCTGCAGCAGAAGGAACCCAGAGCCCACTGCATGTATTGATGTGCCATCCTGGAGAAGCCTACCTGTGCAACCTGACAGGCTGCAGGTACCGCCTCATGCCACCAGTAGTGACAAGGACACTAGCAAAACACAGAACTAGAGAAGATCAGTCAGGAAAGAACAGCAGAGAGCAACTGTCTGTGGCCACCACATGTAGAACCATTCCCTTTTTGGAGGTTGTCTTGCTTTTGCCTCTCCATTGCACCTGTTGTCACTTTCATCTGCACCAAAGCAGGTGAAACTGATTCACAATCACTTGTGCTTCCTAGACGGACAGAGTTGGTGTTCTACTGTGATGATTAAGTGTTCCCTTCATTTTTTTGAGCAATGTACAGGAGTACAGTCACTAATCATCTAGTCTGAATACTGCCAGTGGGTGATAACACAATGTACAGTATTTTTCTGTGTGTTACAGACCTTCTTGATGAGGTCCCTGGCATCAATGGTGAGGTATGGGGGCAGATTGAGTTTACACTTCAGGATCTTATCAATGGTCTTCTTCCGGTTTTCAGCTGTGAATGGAGGCTGGTGGAAAATCAGAGGAGGGAGTTAGCAGTTAATAAAGGAGATCAAAACGACTGGTTTCTATTCTGTAGATAGAAATGTAAATCCATCACAGAAGGGATAAACAGTCACTAATAAGCAGTAACATAAGCCTTTTGGCTGGCAAAATATACCCAAGACACATGATGTTGTTGATATCAGTTAAAATGAGGTATCACACTAGAACTAAACACTTGACTCAGGGATGAGAGCAGCTGTCCAAGTCTTCTGGATTGAATATGACATTGGTCTGAATCAATCACTTGTGGAACTTCACTGACTTTTCAAAAAGTTATCGTTGCTTTAGTCAAAGATTGTGCAGATAGTCAAACAAGTGTTTACCAGCTTTCACCTTGTGAATCTGTGTGTGTGTGTGTGTGTGTGTGTGTGTGTGTGTGTGCGCGCATGTTTCTGTGTGTGCATAGAATGGCTCCAGCGGTCAAAAAGAGCATAATGTCCGTTAAAGGCTAACTTTAACCCAGACTGGTCCCATGTGTAGAAACGGGGGCAGAGAGAAGCAGACTTGCATGCAGTTCTGAAGTTGCAGTTGAACTTGTGTAAGCCATTGCCTAGGAATGTGGTCCTGTCAGGCTTCTGGGTGTAAATAAATCAAGCGCTCCTTGCTCTTGATGGAGAAAATGGTGAGTTTATTTAGCCAATGAGATAGATTCTTTATAAGTATGGTATGTAACTTGATATTCCTCTTTAAGTGAGATAAATTCGCCTTAAATCAGTGACCATCCCATGATCTCATGTATGTTTGTTTTCTGTTACTATATGTTTGTTCCCTGCTTATTTCATAAAATGAAAATATTCATAAATAAAAAGAAAAAAAAAAAAAAGAAGCTGAAAACCAGTGACACTGGCCCACGGGCCGTAACCATGGCATCCCTGTTATAGGGAGTAAGCCTACCAAAGGCCTACCTATTAGCAAGAAGTCAGCTGCTTTTTTCTTTTGAGCGCAAAAGGGTTAGAACCTGCAGATTGCTGCTTGCAGCTATAATTCTGAGCTGTTTTTCTTTTTCAGTTTGACTCTTTCCCTCGATAAAATGCTTGACTTCAGGGCCTTTTGAAGACAAAGCGTTCTTTTTCTCATCATTTTTACCTCAATAAAATACCTTGGCTACAAAATGTCCCTTCGGCTGCAAACCGCTCCAAAACACAGTTCAGCCTGCATATTCGTAAAAATAAGGCTATAAAGAATGATGTTCTGAAAAACTATTTGAAGATTCAGGAAGATTTGGGAGTGGAAGACACAATGTCCAGGCTGTTCTCAGCAACAGACTAAAGTAATAACTTTAACTCACAGGTCAGTCTTATTTCCAACTCTCATCCCCAAGCTTTAGGTACAGGCAAAAGAATGAGATCACTGATAGAAGCTGCTGAGATGAGATTCTAGCTAGGGGGGCAGTCTTCATTCAGTGTGTTAGGGTACGTAAAGACCTCAGGCTCCAGCAGCCACTTCAGCAGCATACTGCAGTGATCTGGGCCCTCAGTGAGAGTTCCTCCATGCAGGACACCTCCCTTTAGAGGTGGTTTGGACACAAGCATAGTAGGGAAATCTGGAGCAAGATCCTCTCCGGAAACATCAGATTAAAGGATAAACACCGACAAGTACAACAGCCCATCCCCTGGCGTAAATTTCTCATAATTAACTGCTCTCTTTCACAGTCCAACTTACCGATCCGGTCATCATATCATACATCAGGGCCCCCAGGCTCCACCAGTCTACTGCTCGGTTGTGACCTGACCTGGTCAGGATCTCTGGAGCCCTGGAAGAGAAGAAGACACACTGAGAAGGGAGCCGCACACAAACAGAAGATTAAAATTATGATACATTTATAACTTCCATTACACCATTCTGCTTTAATTTTCTCTAGTTAGTAGATGATATTACAACCTCTTGTATAATATAAGAAGAACTATAGGTCACACAGGAGGATGACACATGTTCTCATAGAACAGTAGATGGGGATATAAAAAGCAACATCCGCTTTTAGATGTGGTCACAAAGGTGTTAAAATCCCATCCAGCGAGACTCACGTTATATGTCTATGACAGTAAGTGTAGTGTTACTTACATGTATTCTATGGTGCCACAGAAGGTGTGTGTGACTGTTCCATCATGAATTGACTCCTTACAGAGGCCAAAGTCAGTTAGCTTGATGTGTCCTTTAAAAAAGAGCAAAACATACTGAAATATGCTTTACATGTAAGGCTAACTTTAGATTAGAAGTAGGAGTAAACGACACTGTCACAAAATTATGTTTCAACTACAGTGCAAAGCAGGGAACAACAAACTACACAAATAAAGCACACAGTGCTCACATTTCAGGTCATTTTTGGTCAAACTGAATGGTACTACTTTACAATAACATTACTCTTAAAGGATTTATTAATGGTTTATAAGAAGTTTACTAATTAGCTTGCTAAATCTTTATAAATCATTTATAAGCTATCATAACACATTAGATAAAAAAGAGCAACAGCGACCTTTTGCTTGCCAAATAGTGAGCCCACATGTATCTGTCCTGTTAATCCTCACGACTCATTAGTCACTGAGCTTTCTTTGTTTTTTCTCCATCATTTGTAGCTGCTGCTTCATCACATTTGCTGTTCAGTTACTAGCAATGAACTACCGTCAGCATCTCAATGGTTCATTCTCTAAGCGTTGCCAATATTGCTTACCTACACATGCTATCAGCAGCTGTCCTCACTGTGATCATAGGTGTTGATCAGATTGTTCCGAAGAGTGGATATTTAAATAAGAGATGCTTTTTGCTGCTTGCTCTCTTCTTTAGGACTTTAGCATTCCAGGTAGAACACAGTCGGTAACCTTCCTTTACTTTGTGAACTGCTCACCCAATACTGTCCCACTGTTCACACATCTGTGGCCTGTTGTTCACTCAGTTGATTACAAACATTTGTAACTGGTAAAAGTGAGTCTTATTGTAAAGTTTAAAACCCATCACCATGTATTAATGAGTTACTATAAGTCTCTCTTTTACCAGTTATAAATGGTAGTAACTCATTAGTAAGATTAATGAGTAGTAAGCATGAACTTGATCTTGCAAAATAGTGAGTCTGCATCAATGTATGAAAATTGTGTTGTAACTTGTTCAAATTGTTATTTTATGGTTCATAAAGAACCTTATTATAAACCACTTATAAATCCTTATAAGGGTAGTCTTATTGTAAAGTGATACCCACGAGGGTAAAGGTGTGGATTTCCATGAGAGAGCTATATTATATTCTAATTTTTTAATAGGCCTACACATGCTTCATTAACTAAAGGTAAATTTCACTATAAGATTAAGTATTATTCATAGGATGTTTCATCACAGTGATCAAGTGGATCTGTTTGTGTTTGAAAACAGTTCAAGTAAATTCTGAAAGATTTCAGCAGCCCCACTCAGATGGATTGTTGATCATTCTGCATTTTGAGGCAGTGAAAATATTATTATCATCTTGGTTTGATCATATTCACATATTTTCTTAGACAACATTGCATTACCTTGGTGACTAAGCATGATGTTTTCAGGTTTGAGATCTCTGTAAATAATCCCGTTAGAATGGAGATGACCTAGGGCCAACGTGATCTCTCCTAGATAAAAACTACAAATACACAGAAGTTATTTAAGAAACAATTCAATATCATTACCTCAACTAAGCTGTACAAACTCTAAATTACAGCTTATGTGCAAACACTGAAAAGAAGCCATCCCTACCAAGCAGTGTCCTCCATGAAGATGCCCTCCTTCTCCAGCTGCATGAACAGCTCCCCTCCTGGTGATAAACAACAGTAGAGTCATTAGAGATTTTTCCTCCAGTACTATATAATTCCTTCACATCTGTATTCATCCCTGTTTTTCTCCCTCCACATCTTCCCTGCTATCCATTCAAAATAACTGTTGTCATAATTGCTAAAAATGAAGGGATCTGATACACATGCACTAAAGTTTGTCCCTCCTCCTATGTTTTTATCCTCCCCTTCCATCAGTCCATCCCTCAGTGCCTCTGTCTTACCGCTTAGACACTCAAGTATGAGGTAGAGCTTTCCCCCAGTCTGGAAGGCGTAGAGCAGATCCACGATGAACGGGTGCCTCACTGTCTCTAGGATCTCCCGCTCTGCTCGTGTATGGGCCGTGTCTTTGGCATTACACACGATCTTAGCCTTGAGACAAACATGTTGAGAGAGGGAAAGGAAGGGAGGAAATGAGAGGCAGGTTATGGACAAAGTGGATTGTAAAGGGAAGCAGCATGAGAGAGAGACACATGGAGGAACAACTTCACATAATGAATATCTAATGAGTTGTGTCTCAAGGGAAAGCTGGAAAAACTGTCAACGTACCTTTTTCAGGACCTTCATGGCAAATATCTTCCCCATCTGGGCACCTTGAACCTTCCTCACCTGGAAAACCTTGAAGAAGACATTTTTCTTTCAAATAAAAAGCGAACAAAAGAAAGACCTTGTAAAGAGTAACTAATATTAGGACTGTGCAGAATGAGATATTTTATGTAGTGCTAGATTGATTAATAATAATCGATTGATCCTTATTGAGTCATTTATCATGCAAAAATGCCATCTATTTAGTTTGAATGCCTCAGCATTCACAGTATTGTTATCCATATAATTTTCCTTCCGTACATATTTACACAGCTTTCTCCTCTTACAGTTTTTCTGCTACAAAAACCATTCAACTACCAAAACCTTCAGCTCGTTCAGAACATTCAAGCTCGTATTCAACTTTTTTCTTCTATTTATAATTTTCAAAATATTACGTTTTTCCTGCAATTTTGTCCCAGTCAAATGAATGGAGAGACTGTTCAAATTCTTAAAAACTTCAGCCTCTTTGAACTTCACCTACTTCAGCATACTTTCAGCTAGAGACTTCATTCGAACTTTAAACTGTTCACAAGACTTTCAGCCATAACTTTTTGATATCTTGTACAGTTTTTGATTCATCAGTTTAAATTGTATGCTTTTTTTCTGACAAATTTTGAGTTTATATTGGGTGTATATTGCATGGAATGTTTAGGGCCAAGTGGTTGACATCATCTCTACAGGGGGAGAAGCTCTAAAACTTAAAGAAAATCTGTTTAAATTGTCCTCACAGCCACATATTTCAGTCTTCACACATTATTTCTTCCCAGGTAACACTGTTTAGTGTTCACACACAGTTCTTCAGGATGTTCTAAGGTCAGATATAACTGTATTTACACTGTTCACACACAGTTCTGCAGACTGAAGGTCAGATTGGACTGTATTTAAACTGTTCACACACAGTTCTGCAGACTGTTTGAAGGTCGGATTGGACTGTATTTACACTGTTCACACACAATTTTTCCAGATTATTCTCAGGTCAGATTGGACTGTATTTACAAAATTTAAAAACATCATAACTGAGTCCAATTTCTGTCTAGTGTAACAGTTTAAAAAAATCAAAACTACTGTTTCAGGATGCAATTCATCTTTCTTCGGTAGTAACCATTTTAGGCCATTCCACTTTCAACTTACACATGTTGCTGTTTTATACAATTCAGTAGAATTTTGTACTGTTGTACTGTACAGGAAATGCCTTTTCTAGTTGCTGGTTGCAGCCTCCTTCCTCCATTTATATATATATATAAATGGATTATTTCTCTGAGTTTTAGTGTAGACATTATCTGACAAACAGTTAATATCATGGCATAATGTTTACAGTATCCTTGGTAGGAGAAAACTAGTAGTAGGTGCAACTCCTGCCCAGAAGTTGAATATTGGCTACGCAATAAAACCTTGCTGAAAAATTGCTTTCCCTTCGTTCCACTGACATTTAAGATCAAAACCTATTAAATCACAATTACAATATGTTGTGGGATTCAATTTCTGAATAGTTATACAACTTTACAGAAGTTTTGACTTTTTCTTATAATTTACAGAGACCCAACATTTCCGTGGGGAAAGTGGCAAAAAAGAAAAAACAAACCTCCCTTTTAACAGATAAAAAGTCACAGATCCTGCAGTGCCTGCAGAAAGCATTATAAATAAAAACACAAGGAAAGGTCTGGATAGAAAAATAAACTTTTCACGCACACACGCACGCACGCACGCGCACACACACACACACACACACCTTGCCATAGGCTCCTTTTCCCAGCACAGTAAGAAGCTCAAAGCAGTCTGGTCCAACTATCTCACTGTCTCTGTTGACACTCTCACTGGTCAACTCCACCTCCTCCTTCTGAACACTGGGAGAAAGGATGCGAATGACATACAACAAGGTCAACAGTGGGGTCTCAGAAGTCTGTGCCACTGTGTATTTGTATATTGAAGAACATCAGGGTATATGTGTAAGATTTAATAATAATAAATTCCACTTACTTCTCTGGTTCTGTCACAGTGAAGTCACAGACATCATCCTACAGATGAGGATTGTTTTAAACAAAAATCTGGTTAAACACCACAATTTTGAACTCATAAAGGGCTGTAATTATTTGCATAATTATCAATATCTAAAATTACAAAAGAGCTGAAAACCTATTCAAATTACATCATATCTTACAAACCCATGAAACCACTAATAAAGTATTGATGGAAATTCACATTTTTTTCCATCTCATCCTGGTGTATTTCAGTTATCTATGTAATCAACAGTTGTCTTAGCAATGATTATGGGATACAGACCTCTGTATCACTGATGTCCTCAGTCTCCAAGTCTATGTCAAACACTCCTGCCATCCTGAAAGAGAGACAGTGCAGTCAAACAGTTCAGGCTCATATTTTAACCTCAATGAGGAATGTCGTATTGCCCTTCAACTCAAAAACACATTAGAACCTAGTCTTGTCAGCAGAACAGTGAACATTACAAGAGCACTACAGCTGCCCATATGTCTACGCTCAGTCTACAATCTGGAAGATAACCACTGCATTAACCATTTCATTCACAAGGAAAATATTCTTGTGGTCATTATTGGTTGGTTTTCTGTGCATTATGAAATTCTGGGATAGCCTACTTTATAAGTCTTTCAGAGAGACTACTGGAGTCCCTGTACCAGAGAACCGCCTATCCTGGCCTATCCCAGCCTTGTAGATGGCCCAGTGTTGAAAAACAAGCGTTTAGTAGACAACAGAAGGGGCAGAGTCCAAACTCAAATAACTTGGCCCACTTAAGACGTAACGTTAGCGTAGCCTCCGCCGAGTAGTTGTTTCAGCAATTAAGCACAGTTACATTTTTGTGGTTAAAACAAACCATGACAACAGTGTTGGAGTTCTTGTCTGAACGTGTGGCTTCAAGTAACGCTAACAGCTAATAAATACGTGTCGCTTTCAAATAATTTAAGATGGTAGCTACCTTAAACTCTCACGTTAGCATGCTAGTTAGTCAGAAGACTACCAACATGTGAGTGACCGTGTCAACTAATGTTGTAGTTTCAAAGGGCTGACTGACTCCCACAATTGGTCGGCAAGCTTATGAGGGTGCTACTTCTTCCTACACATCTCACACTAGTTACAACTCGCTGGAAATGTTAAATGTCATATGATCACGTTGACAGTCTAGGCTGACAGCTGCTTTGACAAACAGAAAGCTGCTAAACATGCTAATGCTAACTAGCGTTGCACCTGGTAACGCTGCTTCCTCCGGTGTTTCCTGATTTCAGTGTGTAGTCCGATGGTTTTTCATACACCAACGGCTGTGGCTGTCATTGCTCTTGTTACACTTCCATCAGCTAACCGGCAACAACAACACACAACGGTGACCGGGTTCTGGACATGCTCCTCTATCCAGCCTGAAATATTCGTGCTGTTGTTGTTGTTATTCTTGTTCTTCTTCTTTGGTGTTTAATGGCGGTTGGCAAACCAGCTTATATGTGCATTACCGCCACCGACTGGACTGGAGTGTGGATCAGGAGCTAATTCAGGGAAAAAACAAAACAAAATACTGTATACTTTTGGCTAAACCAGTTTCATTTATAAATTTGATAATGTCACCATATAGCTTTCTTGCAGAACTGGCAATGAAATATCATTATATGTTTTCCTTCTTATTGACTGAAAAAGGTGATTTCCCTCAATGTTGTATTCCCTACAATGAAGCAGTACATGTTCAACTGTTTCTGGTTGGTTACAATGAATGCATTTCCCAGTTGGGTGCTTGCCTAATTTATGTACTGTATAGTTGAGTCTTATATTCTTAAACAAGTGATGATATTTTCTTCCCTTCTCCTGCTCGCCACCCTCCCAGTACCAATGTGTTTCTGTATATTATGTAAATGCCCTCCAGTTTCACTGTCATTCATATGTTCTTGCCATACTGATTGTTTATACGTCTTAAGGAATGTTTTAGCTTTGGCTTTATTTAATGGGACTTGAATGTCTACTTATATAATTCTGAGTGTTTACTTTGCGAGAATGTCTACTTCTCCATTTCGCTCTACGCCAACATTAGCAGGAACCCAGAGGGAGTGTGTAGATAGATCCTTCATTTCAATTCTGTACATAATGATAAATATTTCATTGATGATGTCTGTTCTAAATGATCTGCTTGTTTTTATGCTTGTAAGTGCTGAGTAGCTATCAGATGCAATTACTGTGTTGTTTAACTCTTTGTCCTCTATCTACTGCAGGGCCAATAATATTGCCAATAGTTCTGTCGTATAAACTGACATGATGTGTCACTCCTTTTTGGTTTACGTTTTACTCACCAAGATAAATACTGCTGCACCTGCACAGCCTGTAATTGGATCTTTGGAGCTGTCTGTGAATATAAACACAGAATCTGAGTAATGGTTAGTGAAATATTTCTGGACAGTGTACCATACAGGGAGTTGATCTGACTTATTTTCCAGCTTTTTCCGTATATTGAGGTCAATACTGGGCAATGGGAATAACCAGGTAGGAATGGAAGATACTGAGACTGTTGGGGCTGTATTGTAATTGGTTTAACCCTAGGCTTTCTGCCTTCAAATGACCTATCCATCCAAAACGGATGAAATTGGTCTCATTATGTTCCCAGCAGTCTTTAAAACATTTTTAGTAGGATGTTTGTCACATTGTCCCCGGAGATTAACCCAATATGCCAGCATTAACTTCCCTCTTCTGATCCTTAAAGGCATTTCTACCATTTATACCTGCATAGTTGATACTAGAGATGTTTTAAATGACCCACTACACACTCTCACGGCCTGAGCTTGTAACATGTCCAATGTTTTGAGGTTTGATTCTGCTGCCGACATGTAAGCTATACATCCATAGTCAAACACAGATTTCATTAGTGCTCAATACATATTTTGAAGAGATGCATTATTTGCTCCCATTCCTGTCCTGATAAACATCAAAGTGTATTGATGACCTTTTTACCTTTGTTCTTAACTTTATCTAGATGAACCTTCCAGGTGAGCTATTCATCAAACCAGACTCATAGGGTGGGGTCCGGGGCTGGAGAGCCCGGGGGTCCGGTGAGTGGAGCGAGGTGACTGTGCTCACAAACACAGGGGAAAGTTCTTGGACCCGAAGGCTGGGGCTGGCGGTGCGGGAGCGTGTCTATGTTCCCACAGCCCTAAACCTAATTTTCAAAAATTTCTGTGAAAAAAAAGTTCTAAGAAATGTGGGAACATAGGGCTGTGGGAACATAGGGCTGACCCCGGCGGTGCCGAGCGTTAGGGAGCAGGCTGGAGATGTCGTCGAGGGA
>NW_019525473.1:1208721-1239507 GCF_002814215.2 Seriola lalandi dorsalis | reverse complement strand
GGGGCTGGCGGTGCGGGAGCGTGTCTATGTTCCCACAGCCCTAAACCTAACCCTATATTCCCACAGCCCTAACCCTAATTTTCAAAAATTTCTGTGAAAAAAAAGTTCTAAGAAATGTGGGAACATAGGGCTGACCCCGGCGGTGCCGAGCGTTAGGGAGCAGGCTGGAGATGTCGTCGAGGGAACTGGAAAACGCCAAACAGCCACAGGGACGAGCAGACGGGAACCAGGAATCGCACAGGCAGAACTCGTGGTCGGGGACAGAAGGCTAAGGTATTTACCGAGGCAGAGACGAGGCAGGACAGTCACGGGCAAGCAGACTCGAAAACAGGAAGTCAGTCCGGCGATAATCGCTGGAAAGTCAAGCATGACACTGAGAACAATCTGGCAACGAGTGAGTGAACCGGGGATGTATATATATTGGTCCGATTGGGGATCGACTGCAGCTGGGGGCAACAGGTGAAGCCAGTGAAGCTGATTAGGAGGTGTGGCAGAGTGGAGAGTGAGAAATCGGCATAGCAGGCTGTGACACTATCTTGCAGTGGACCCCAATCATCCTTTAAAATTCTGATTTTGTTTCCCACATGGGTCATAATAGTTAATTATATCTACTTTACCTCTGTCAGTCCATATCTTAATCACAATTGATTCATGCTCTGTGCCTGCCTGTATAACCTTATATATCATTTCATATTGCATGAATGTTGCAACTCCTCCTCCTTTACCAGATTCCCTAGCTCCTCTAACTGTGATATAACCCTTTATTATAAAATCTAATGGTGGTTTCAACCATGTATCTGGATTATTTTATAATTTTTTTTCTTTAGATTTCTCTCCCAAATTATTTATATAGTTCTTAAACTCTTGGCAATTTGCAATTAAGCTTTGCAGCACTGTTTCCCAGAGAAGCCCTTTCACATCTAGAAACTTATCAGCTGATTTGACAATTATTTTGATCCTGTTTGCCAGCTCTTCTTCTGTTTACCATTTCTTTGTGGTGGAAAACTGGATACAGTATGAAAAAACTGGGATCACGACTGGCCTCCAACACTCCACTAAAAACCAAAACATCAAAATTGTTCAAACAAGCTCCAGACACTTCCTGACTTACATGCCCTTTGAACTTTTATTACTGAAAAAAGAGGCTGAATAATTTTCTGCAGAGCCGAAGATTAATATACATTTAAAATTTGTACAAAAAGTTATACTATAAACTACCAACTAGTTTGATTGCAATTTTTTAATTCATCACTATCTCCCTTCACTGATCCAAGTGCCACGTCTGATTTTAAAGTATGTTTGCCAACTTTTCATCGACTATCACACCATCTGATTAATATGTGTGCCCTCAGATCAAAGTGTGCTATTACCTACTGACCAAGAATGAAGAAAATGAATTAGCATCATCCTATCGAGGTCTTCCTCATGTAATTGGGAAAGTTATACAGAGACCATCAAACGTAACCTGTCATATCAAACCTAGCACTGTCTGCAGGGAAATAGAAGACAAAAGAGACCCTTCCTCATGGCATGAACATCATTATTTCTGCGAGACATTCTTTTGATTAAGAACTAAAGAACCTGAGGGGTTGGCTATATGCTGTATTTCTCTTCCGCCATTGTCTCTTTGGTTTTAACATGGGCATGTTTTGCAGTTTTGTGGTTTTCACAGCCTTTGAAGTCACCTTACACCAGATGCATTAACAGGCACACAGCATTCAAATTTCAAGTCATCAAACTCTATTTGTATAGCACCTTTCATGCATGTTTGCGCAGCTCAAGGTGCTTTACAGGTGAAATATAACCAGTATGGGGAAATAAATGAAATAAATGAATAATGACATTGTTAAATCAGGTTCAAATAACAACCATAAGCTTATAGGCTTTACTTGGTTTCAAGATAACATTTTCAGCCACCCAGCAGATCATCAGGCTTAAAGCTTAAAACAGGCTTAATGCTTAAAAGTAAGATAGACAACTTGGTCTTACAGCCAAACTTAAAGAGGGTCAAAATATGGATGTGGACATTCAGTGGAAACAGTGGCTTTGACTATTAAAAAGGAAGTCTATGTGGTTTGCTAACCCATTGCATCACCACAGCCAAGAACTGAAAGAACTATAGAAACGAGAAGATGAAGTCTGACTGGCTTATGGCAATTCTTGTTGGTGAGTAATAAATGTACCCTATAATATTATACTATTTTGGATAGACAGGCTGAAAGTAAGTTTAATTCATAGGAGGAAATGTCACGTTAACTTATATTAGATGAAAGCTGAGCTAGATTTGTTTCCTATTGATTATTGTGGTAGCAGCAGGATGGTTCTGTTTTACTTTGTGTTTAATTAATAATTTCAAATGTTAAACGTGTGCAAACTGACAATAATAATAGTAACTGTTTCAGAGAACACCAACGGAGATTACAATATGATGAAAAACAGGGAAGAAACATATGTGGCGAGCGGGATTTAGTAAGGAATAGAAATAATTAATAAGTTACTTTTTAGTGCTACACGACGGCACGGGGAATTCAGCCCCCCAGGAAATCAGTTAAGGACGCAGCTCTGAATGCACTCAGACAATAGACTCAGAACGTAAATTCAAGATATAAAAAAATATATTTTAATTTTATATTCAATTATTTAAAAAACGATTAAACAATTCAACAATGACGTTAGCTTTTCAATGCTGCAACACTTTAACCACAGATACTCTTCACAACAGGTACATTAGCACGAGTGGTGGACGTTTTTGAAAAATGAAAAAGAAATAAAACAATCAAAACAAAATATTTATCAAATAAATCAAGCAAATCAAAATATGTGAACACAAGAGAACAAAACCAACACAAGAAAACAAAAGCAAATCATTTAGTAATGCACTCAAAAAAGAAAAGAAACATGAAAACTCAATTACAACTACATATGATTGGCACAGATGACTGATAACTTGTTCGAGTATACAGTGACAGTGATCATCAACGAGACAGGGGAATAAAACAGACCCGTGGTGATATCACAGCCACGACCAGATGGGAGCAAACTTCACAAGACACAGACAAGACAGCAGTAGAGTCCCGGTGCGCCAGGGCGTAGAGCCGGGGAATGGCGCACCGCAGCGCGCAGTGAATGGAGCACCGCGCGCACGACCAGGCCGCGGTTAAACGCTGCCGAGAGACCAGGAAAAGTAAAAGTTAGCAGCCAGCCGGCAAGCCGAGTTATAGCTGCCGATTAGGTGGGCAGACGTACCTGAGGAGAGTGAACCAAACAGGACGGGCCAACAGCATCACAGCCAGCAGACCAACCCACGACTGTGCCATTGAACTCCAGCCCGGCATGTCCCCTCCCAAGGGACGTCTGTACTCCCTGTCCGCCCCTGAGAGAAAGGCTATGGAGACCTATGTTAAGGAATCCCTGGCAGCTGACATCATCCGTCCCTCTTCTTCCCCTGTGGGGGCGGTATTCTTCTTTGTGGAAAAGACGGACAAAACTCTGAGACCTTGTATAGACAATCGGGGGCTTAATGACATCGTGGTTAAAAACCGCTACCCCCCTCCACTCATCTCTTCCACCATATGGGCCACCATATTCACCAAGCTCGATCTCCACAACGCCTATCATCTGGTCCGGATCCGAGAGGGCGATGAATGGAAGATGGCCTTCAACACACCCACTGGTCATTACGAGTATCTTGAGATGCCCTTTGGTCCTGCAACTGTTCCTCGAAAACTCACTCTTTATTAAGGCAGAGAAGTGTGAGTTCCACGCCTCCATGGCCTCCTTCCTGGGGTACATTGTAGCTCAAGACAGCATGCAGATAGATCCTGCGAAGGTATCAACGGCTACCTCCTGGTCCGTCCCGGTTCCTGTCTGTCGGTCCGTTCCCGTCGTCGTGGAACGGGGCTCCAGAACCTGGTCGATTGGGAGGGCTATGGTCAGGAGGAGAGGCCCTGGATTCCTGTTCGCCACATTGTCGACCTTAACCTCATCACCGACTTCCACCCTCCAACACTGTCGCACCACCTTGGGGGCCCCTTCCGACCATCAACGCCTCCTCCCTGCCTGTTCCCACTGACGTGGATCTCCCTATGGAGGGGCCATCCGACGACTCTGCCCCTGGTAAACGCCTCAGCCTTCTGTCCCCGACCAAGAGTTCTGCCTGTGTGCTTCCTGGTCCCCATCTGCCTGTCCCTGTGGCTGTTGGTCGTTCTCCAGCTCCGACGTCAAGATGTGAGTGCCTCCCTGCTGGATCCTGATCCTTCGACTGGCTTTGACTGCCTGCTCGTTCCCAGTTCGTCTGCCCTGCTGACTGCTCAACTGGTTCTGATCCTCCTGCTCCCTTGACAACGTCTCCAGCCTGCTCCCTAACACACGGCACCGCCAGCCCAAGCCTTCGGGTCCACGAAACTTTCTTCTGTGTGTGTGAGCTCAGTCATCTCAATCCACTCACTTGACCCACGGCTCTCCAGCCCTGGACCCCTTCCTCTACCCCTAATACCCACCTGTGTGCATTATCTCTTCTGGTTCATAATAAAGGTCATTACCGATCGTACTTGTGGTGTGTGGTGCTGCAACTGGGTTCTACCAGCAGTTTCCAAATGCCTGAAGGTTCCATGGTTATCTGTGCAGACAATTGTACGCAGGTATAAACACCATGGGACCACGCAGGCGTCATGGTGACGTGGTGACATGTTCCGTCTTCTAAAGATGAACTGACTAAATCAATCCCAGCACAACAGCGGAGGACCTTGTGAAGATACTGGAGGAATCAGGTGCAACAGTATCTATATCCACAGTAAAACCATTAACAAAACCTGAAAGGCTGCTCAGCAAGGAAGAAGCCACTGATCCAAAACTGCCATAAAAAAAGCCACACTACAGTTTGCAACTGCACATGGAGACAAAGATCTTACTTTCTGGAGAAATGAAACAAAAATTCAACTGTTTGACTTTCCTGAAGATTGTGAGACTTTTTGACATTCATCAATATCTCAGTAAATAATATTTAGACATCTTTATGGTGTTGAGGTGAATTAATTTGTATAATTTGGCGCAGATCGAGATAATTTTGATCCGGTGAAAGGAAATGTTTGGTCTTGGCGGAGATATGTTCTCACATGCTATTTCAAAATTTGTTAGCTTTTAAACTGAATGGTTTTAATGTCAGTTATTTTAAATTTGTATCATAAGGTTTTTTAAGATTAAACTCAACATACATTAGTAAAGTTGATGTCCATTTGATTCTCTCTAGGGATCATCACCATGGCTGAGTTTGTGACTGCTGTTGAGGTCCAACATGTCCAATTTGGTTCCACAGTTACTCTGAGCTGTGGCGTCTCCTACCTTTACGATACAACATGGCTGAAGCAAAATACAGATCACACCCCGACGGTGGTCCTCTGTGGCGTCCTCAGAGAGGGAGAACCAGCCCAAGGTAGTCCATCATTTCACATCCTGGTTTTTACAAATGTGGAAAAATGAAAACCTCAGCACTTAGTTCAGCTGAACTGGAGACAGTTCATCACACTACATCACACTATTTAAGTGGAAAGTTTGTTATGAAACTGGGAGTATTAAAAACTTAAAATGTAATCACAGAGCAGAAAAGGTTGAGGATTTGATAGCATGGATTGGACAAATAGTAGATGCAGAGGCTGAGCTTGGACAGGGAGACAGCTTCCAAGTTATTTGATATGATTTCAACTCACTAAAACATTTTTTCTTAGCGTGTCAGCTAAGCTCTCGTTTTTCAGTGATGGTGAGGAATCGATCTCTGATACTGAAGATCACTGATGTTGAGGAGACAGACCTGGGGCTGTACTACTGTATTGCCAATGAGAACTCACGATTAAAGGTTGGGAAAGGAACCATGCTAAAAGGTAAGCATGTGACATCAAGCAAAAAATTGTACTCAAAGTACTGCTGCTTACATGAAATTTTACCCAGGTAGAAGTAAAATTACAGTGTAAAACTGTGCTCAAGTAAAACTACAGAGCGAGTCAATTAAAATGTACTCAGAGTGAACGTTACTGCGTTACATTTTTAAAAAGGGGGAAGGAGCAGGGTAAAAACATATGGTATAATGGTGATAATTAGTGGTAATCGGGAGGGTCAGGAGAAGTCCCAGTGGGCTGTTAGCATTTCAGGCCAGCACCGCACTGATTATTGTGTAGGCTAAAAATATTGCATTATATAAAAGTAGGCTACCCTGGTTCTTCTTCTGCAGCCTCAGAACCGATTCAGTCCAGTGGCACCAAGGAGAGGAAAGAGGAAAAGACACCTACAGGTGTGAACAGACACTACACAACATTATGAGGATAGGATGATGTTTCTATGGGCAAGTTTTAATATCGCAGAAAATTACAGGACAAATATTATGATGGCAACATATAGTAATAACATTAACTATTTTTCATGCGTGATGCACACGTCTCCCAGCAAAATTAGACAGAGAAAAGACCTGTTGATGTTCACATCCTAGCAGTTAAATTACACAAAACTGATACCTTCCACTATAGGCAGCTGCATATTGAGACAGTGGCACTTCATTGACGTTTTCCGACAAACATGAATTCACAAACAGATCAATCAGAAATTAACTGATAATGAAGAGAAATACAACAATGGTGGAGCCTTTCTGTGTGGAGTTTGTATGTTCTCCCTGTGCCTGCGTGGGTTCTCTCCGGGTACTCCGGCTTCTCCCCACAGTCCAAAAATATGCACTTTAGGTTAATTGGCGACTCTAAAGTCCCCATAGGTGTGAATGTGTGCACCAGTGGTTGTTTGTCTTTATATTTCAGCCCTGTGATGCACTGGCAACCTGTCCAGGGTGTACCCTGCCCTCGCCCATTGTCAGCTGGGATTGGCTCCAGCCCCCCCATGACCCTACAAGGATAAACAGTACAGATAATAGAAGGATGGATTGATAGCTACACAACCAGTTTTTGCCTTTCACCAAACATTTCTAGCATTTTCTAGCATCCTTCAATTGTGATATCACTGCTGACCCCCTAATCTCTTCCTACCACACGCCCTTAGTCTACCACAACAATTTATCATAACATACAGTAGTAATAATATAAAACCAGAGAAGATGCAGAGCAGCGTTTTTCTGGAAAACTATGATTATATGAGGATACACAGTAATGTAATTTCATTAAATACAGCTTTTACAAATAGATCTTTAAAAAATCTAAGAAGTTTCAGCCATACCTTAATTTTTTTCTCTCTCTATTTCTTCAGCTTCACCTCCAGGTTCTCCTCTGTTTCTGGTTTACCCTTGGTACTTTGCGGCCGTGTGCTTGGGGCTGCTCATTATGGTTCTGACTGTCTGCATCATCCACTGGGCCACCAACAAGACCTCAAGAGCTAACAGTACCCAAAAAGATCAAGCCCATTAATTTGTAAACAACGGCAGCATCAGCACCAACAGCAGCTAATGTAATACGCCTTAATTGTAGCAAATATTTTAACTTGTCAAAGTAGGAAAAGCACAATGTAACTACTGATGTTTATTAAAGCCATGAAATTAGCACACATACTGGGATGCAGCCATGATTAATGATCTTTCTGATCTTAATGATCACACCTGGGCTTGTGAAAATGTGTTGTTCCCCCACTACCGCTACCCCCACCCTGCCTACCACAGGGACCTGTCCCTCAAGCCCGCTGCCAATCTTCAGCTGGGCCTTAGCCCTGTGTCCTTCACCGAGGTCCGCTCCCAGCGACCCCACGCCTGCCCTGCCCTCCTGTTTTAATTCCTCCCCTGCTACCTGCCACAGCCCCTCCCCTCTTACAGGTGCAATCACTCCTGCAGATTTCCTCTGGCCCCCTCCCCGGCACACAGCGTCACGCACTGCACTCCCCACTCCCTCGAATTTGACTCGTCCCCGTGTCAAAAAAACTCATAGTTCTTGGCCCACACAGGTGGCACCCTCTGCTGTCCACAGCGCATCTCTTTTTGTGTCTTTTGTCCTCCCTGTTTTTCTCCTCCCTTGGCAGCTTGACTGGAGCCTGGTGTGTTCTCCTGAACTGTTGATCCTCCACTCCATCCCTCGCTGCACTCTCCAACCCTGGACCTGCTGGATACTGGATACTCTGTGTTGGTTCACCTGTCTGCCTCTGTCCTTACCACGCATCCAGACTGGGGGCTGATCTACTCTCTGGACCAGGATGTTCTTAGTGGTGGGTCTCTCCCTCTCCCAACCTCCCAGCGGGACTTGGGGCTCGACATCGGACCCAGCCAGTGTTGGGCACTCTCTCTTGGACGTGGGGACACCCCCTATTGCCTCCGTGGACCCTCCTTGTTGCTTACATCTGGTACAGGGGAGAGAAAAGGTTTGAGTCTGTTGTAATGCACCACCACCTCAGTACCTCCCTCAACTAAAACTAGCCGATATAAGACTTCTGTAATCTTCTCTATGACCCTATAGGGGCCACTTAAATCTCCTTTGCAACTTCGGACAGACCCTCCTTTTCTTAACCTTAGAACGGACCCATACCAACTCCACCTCTGAGTAGTACTGCCACCTGACCGTAACATCAAAAGCTTCCTACTGCCAACCAGAGGGCCTTGCCGAATGGCCCCTTACAGCCCTCACCACTGTTGTCGATCAGACAAACCTCCGCGTCTCCTCTGCACTCCGCTACTCCGATGCACCTTGTGCCGTAAGCCAACTCCACGCAGTGTGTTCCAGTCTGAAAAGTGTCATCCTGAACTTTGTTATAGCCGTGATGATATGCGAAGTTGACCCCACATCTACCATCAGACCTTTTTTCTTGACATCACGTCCTGGCTGGGTTTCTGCGTCTGCGTCGCTCCCCCCGGAATGCATACTCTTTATCGCTTGTCTGCTTGGAAACTTTCTTTGTGTCGTCCCGCCGCTGTTTCCGTCTGCAGGTTTCGTCCCGATGTGTGGTGCCTTTACAATGACTACACCACTGCTTTTGTTGACATGTCCTTGCTTTGTGTCCTTTCCGGCCACATCTGAAACACACTATGTCCGCTCCCCGATCACCGGTACTTGCCGTAGCTGGTCTGGTACTCTGGTGTGCCCGCACTTTCATGACGTCGTCGTCGGATGTCGCTGTGCACATCTTCTCGGTGTCCTCGTAGCTCCGTAGCTTAGTTTTGAATTCGGAAAAGGACATTGCCATTTCTCTATGTGTGACATGAATAATGAACAGTTTGAATGATTGTGGAAGTTCCTTCAAAATCATTGCAATTAACAGTCCATCACTTCTCCAGCATTCCTCAGTGCTGTGATAGCTTTCTCTGCGTATATAACATAGTCTGTCACACCCTCACTGCTCAACTTTTGAAGTGAAGTCAGTTCTGTATACATGTTAATTATACGCGGCTTCCCTTTGCCTGCATATTAGTCTCTCAATATCTTTAATGCCTTGAGCCCATTGTCCACGGCTTCTCGCATTATCAGTCACAAACTTTTATCATACAAAAACTGTATCAACTCCGCATATTGTGAGAAATATTAAAAATTATGTTACATTGCTAAGAGAGTGTTGTTTTTATATTATGAGGATTACTGTTGCTATGCGTTAGGGGGCCGCTAGGGTGAAACTCAAGACAGTCACGCACACATAGGGAGACACCAGAAGAACAGGATGTCATGTGACCGCCTCAGTTGCTTAAAGTAAACAACAACTTCTAGCGTGACGAAGTGGCGGTTACATGAAAAGGGAGAGTAGGTTTTTCTCCAGGTGCGGACAGCTCAGAAGAAGGAGGCACTGTGCCAAGAGGCTGGGACCAGCCTGTGCACCGACGAAGGGAGAGCTGAGTCTAAACCACAGCCTCTCCCCAGCTTTTTCACCAATCAGATAGTTACAAAAATATATAGAAAAACTCTGTGTAACTGCTAAGATAGACACTGTTCTCTGGGACGTTGGCCACAGCTAACTGCTTGCAGACTGTGGTTTTCAGATCGGAGGAGATCCATGTACATGCTGATTTTGAGTCTTTAATAGCAAATAAATATTGGTTTCAACAGATAACATTGAGTGGAGAACTCTTATTGCAAATAAAGAAATGCGCTGACAATATGCCTCGGCATTTTTCTCCTCATCGTCTACTGGTGCCGCTTCTTCTTCATCATCTTCGTCGTTACTCTCATCTCTCAAAATGGTATCTTTTAGCCCAAGCAAACGAAGATGGCCCAAAAATGTAGTCTCCCAAAGTTCATAATTTCTTTCATCTCCGTCTAAAGGTAGTCGAGACCAACGACTACTCGACCTTTCCATTCTGGGTCTTTCGCCCCTGCTGCTTGAGTCGGCGACCCCTCTACTTATGTTGCTAGCATGCAAACTCACGAGACACACGGTACATTGCCACATTTCTTTCGGTGACAAAAGCTAAAATAACTTTCTCTGGTTAGCCCTGGGCCCATAACCTGTTGTCAGAGCGCAATTTGCACAGGATTCCTAACATGAGTACCCGGTGCTGGACTGAAATTGGGGCATGACGGAGGAATAACACACAATGGGCTGCTCTAACTGGAATCCTCACAGGAAGAGAACTTTATTGACACAATCTCATTCTCCTTTATACAAACACGTCACAATTGAGAGCAAATTTTACACATATGTTAACACAGCCTCACCCCCTTATCATATATGATGACATCACGATGGTGTTTAATCGCCAAAGACTCTTACATCTCTTGCTTTTCATCTCTTGTTTTGCACATGGCAATAAAAGTTTATTTGTTAAGTAAATTAGTCGTTCCTGATTGAACTTATATCAAAGTTACAGCTAATAAATAGCTTATGTGTATGTGAATCAGTTTGTTTTCTTATGTGTGTGTGAGAGAAAATTTTTCAGCTGTGTACATGAGCTCTTTGTACTAGTACTTGTGAGTGAAGAATGTAAATGAGTTTGGTTTCATATATGTATATGCATGGTAATTCTGAATAATGTCCCTGATGGCTCCTCATAAAATGTGACTTGTTACTACCCACCTCTCTTTGAGAGTTATCCAGCTATTGTATTTGTTGGGGATACATTCTGATGTTGGAACAGGGCTTTTGTGATTAAAAACAATTCTCAAATTAGACTTGTGTTGCAAGCTTTGGAAATCACTTCTAAATAGTTCCAGAGTGTACTTTTAATTTCAAAGGGATGTCATACGCCTCTGTCTCATTCTGAATCTATCTATTTTTACATTGTAACTTCACTATGAACCTTTCTTATATGATTTAAAGTCAATCAAAGACAAAAATGGACATACATACTTACACTGGAGCTCTTCACATATATGGAGACAAAGCCACCAGCGTTGCATGGGGAACTGCTCCATTCCTCTGTGAAAAGAGAAGATTAGAAAAAGACCATGTCAACAATGGAGCAGAGTGTTATATAACTGTGCAGATAATAAATGGCCAAACTCACACAAGTGGCTTTGATTTTTCATTCTGAAAATGAAGTCCATATGTGAGTCAAAATCATTCTCACAGAATAACTATTGTTTTCTCTTTTGTTCTGGCAACAAGCCAGTTGGTAACTTATTGCTGTGGCCTGTAAAACCCATTTATACAATGTAGAGTATTATTAGTGTCCCTGTACTGGCGAGTGCGTTTTCTTACCATATGAATTGAGCAGTAGACGGGTTGTTGCTGTTTGGGGACTCACTGCTTCAGCTGTTGTTGTAGTTCCATCAATTCATAACCACTGGTCCTGCAGGTAAAACACAATATCATCAGTACTTTATTGTGCAATAGAGAGTAACTTAAAACAGCTGTCAAAAATATGAAGAAACTAGAATTACCACCCTGTGGTTGTATACCACCATCATTCAGACTAGTTTCAGGTTACATCCCTGTTTATCCAGAGTCATATAAAATATTAACCATTTGTGTGAAGTATTGTCATAACTGCTGCGTGAAGTGTTGAGTTATGGCTAAAAAGTGTTTTGTGAGATCACCACAACCTTGACCTTTAACCACCAAAATCCAGTCAGTTTGTCCTTGAGTCTAAATGAACACTTTCCCAAAATTTGCAGAAGTTCCCTGAAGGCGTTACTGAGATGTTATGTTCACAAGGCCAAAACCATGTTTTGTGAGGTCACTGTGACCTTGACCTTTCACCTTGAGTCAAAATGAATGTTTGTGCAAAATTGTGAGAAGAAAGTGAGAAGTGAGATATTGTGTCCATGAGAATGAGATGTATGGATGGACAACCCAAAAACAATATGACTCCAGCTCTGGTTGTTGCTGCCGCTGAGGCATAAAAAAATCAAATGAACAAAGGGAAACACTTATAATTAACAAGATTATCTTTGTACGATATTTATAATATGAATTTGTCAGGCTAACAATTGGCAGTCATAACACTGAGCTGTCAAAGATGTCCTGAAAACTAGCTAACAGTGTGGAAAACTAGTCTTTACCTCCTGGTTTTAAGTTTCACTCCTCAATGGACACATCAACAAATACATATAATTCCAAACATATAGAGAGAAACAGCCACCCACACTCACATTCACATTCTGGACTGTGGGATGAAGCTGGAGTACCCAGAGAGAACCTACGCAGGCACAGAGAGAACATGCAAACTCCACACAGAAAGACCCCAGGCCCAGGGTTCAGACCCAGAATCTTCTCCACCACCGTGCCACCCACACTGCATCACCATGATAAATTGCTAAAAACATCATTATGGCATTTTTGATGTCATATGTTTATCATTGTGTAGCAGACAGCTCCAGAGGATCAATGAATGGAAACCAGGCAAACTGGAGAGCATAGGCAAAATCTCCAGTTTGTAACAACAACACTCTGCCTATTGATATTTGATTGTTTCTTATATGGAGAAGTAAAACCACACACACACACACACACACACAAACGCACACACACACACACAAACTAGTTACTACTACCCCCTTTCCCACTGTCCCTCTCAAGATAAGAGTCATAAACTACAGCCCACATTCAACCCACATTCCAATCCTGAGCAGTGACCAGCAGAACACTCTTCACAGACACAGATCTGAGGAACAATATAAAACGAAATATCTAACTGTTCTGTAACTCATGTGATGCTTCTATGTAATAAGTCAACCCCAGATTTCCATGGTTGAAATGTAACATGTAGAATTTAAGACAATATCTTTCATACTGTCAGCATCCTTCACACAATGTAAAACACACTACATGACATCCAGTCTATACTATTTCAATTACAGTCAAAGAACTGCTGTATAATTCACATTTATAGACTATTAGCTTTTGGAAATGTGTTTATGTTGTTTGATCTGTTAACCACTTGTATTATGATTAATTTCAGGTTTTGAAGGACGTAATATGGTGGAAACCGAACTCCTGAGCGCTGCAGATGAAGACTAGCATGGGTTAGGGTTAGGAGTAAAATTGTGAGGTTAAAACAGATATGTTAGGATATGGTAGACAAGTGGAAGTTTTAAAGTGATTTATTGCAGGTAAAGGAGGGGGTTGAACTGATGTCCTAGTTACATTAACATCCCCATAGTTAATCTGTCCAGGTCCAAATGACCGAAGCCAGACAAACGTCCCTGCCAAACCTTTCTGGCTTTCTTACAGGAAACATTTCCTACCAAATATTTTCATATCAAAGTCTACAGTAAGGCCAGATTGTGAATCAGTGCAAGATGAAAAATCATATTTTTCCTCACACCAAACAGACAGAGTGAAGATTGCAACCTAAATATGGTGGCACACGTACCGTGTACCTACAGTTTAAGCTCCACCTACTCCTCAGGAGTCCAATGCCACCAATCCCAAGCCTTTCTCCAGATAATTGGACGAGTGTCAGTGTTTCCTGCTCCACTGCCACATGATTTTTCAACGTCTCCTGACATTTTCATCTGACCAGTCCAAGGTACATGACGTTATGGAATTGTTAAGAGAGAGTTTTTTCTTGGGCAGAAATTGAATTGTCTTGTAATTCCATTTGGATTTGTGCTGTGTTTTAAGTGCTATGGAGGTGTTACTAGGTCCAACCTAGTAAGATAATGTAAAACTGAATCTTTAAAACGCGAGACCATAAAATAAATAAATTGAATAAAAACAGCCAATCAGAGTCAGACACACATGTATACATATACATATACATATATACACTGTTGCTCATAAAGTTGGAATAAAATATTTTTTACCTCTTTCATGAAATGAATGTGACAATGTGATTTATTTCATTTCACCTGGGTAATTGGGACACATAATGTAATCATTGCACCTGGTCAAAAGTGATTACTGATGCATTTAAATAGGAATAAACAGAGGATTGTGTCTGAAAACAAAATCATTCCAACTTTATGGGCAACAGTGTATATATGTATATGTATATGTATACGTGTGTGTCTGACTTTGAATGGCTACAGTTGCAAACTATGCAATGGGCCTTTTCTGCATGTACCTTTGAACATTTGAGTTATATGGTTTTAATAATTTAATTTGATACTTTATTGATTGTAATAATCATACAATTTCATGTTGTTATGTTGATATCACTGCTGCAGTTTCAGTTCAGATATCCACAAATGCATTTTTGATGCACAGAATGATCACTTTTAATCAAAAAAGCAATTGCAGATATCTGAAATTGATAGCCCAACACAGATGACTGACAAAAGGGACCTAATATTGTCTGAATGAATGATGGAATGATGTTGTGGATATCGGAAATGCTCATTTTCATGAGGAAGAATTGAATCATGGATATCTGCAATACATATCCACTCTAACAATTAATGTTAAAACAACTTTCCATAGTGTGGTTGAAGTCCATCCATCAGCTATAACTAGAATTACATATTTATTCTTAACGCTTCATCATTATTCTTATTATTGATGCATGTTAAATATTTTCCTTATCTGCTTCACAGCAACAACACAACTGAAGGAGAGAAGCTGAACAAATATAACAAAACAGAGGAGGTAAATATTATCCATTTATCATAGTGTTCCAAGACTATTAGTAAACACTGAAACAAGGATGTTTTATAGTTCCATTTATACAGGTTTAGGGAAGCAGTGAATGAGCAAAATGAATTGCACCTTGATTTTAAACTACATGTGATTGCATTGGCTAGGTAGTATTTATAGGATACATTAACAGTAACATTATCTAGGATGTAATAATACAAACTGTTGGTGATTATATTCCTGAAATATTAGGTTCTTCATATTATGCATTTACCTCAGCATTGTCTGCTGCTATCTCTGTAATGTCTGCAGGATGCTGCTGATGCACCTGTCAGTGTACAAGAGGTTTACCTGTGTATGTAGTTCTTGGTGCATTTCACCAATGTTTTAAAGATTGCATACTAATATGCAGAGTTCAGTTTGGCTCAGTGTTTTTATAGCGTGGACATTGTTATATATGTCGTTTGCAAAGTAAACCAGGTTGAATTTAGACTGAATATCGTGTGTTATACTGGTTTACTAATGGAATAAATGTTTCATTCAAATGTTAATGTGTTTAATTGCCTTATGTTTAAGGGTATGGGTAAATACAGATAAAAAATTAAGTAAATGTAAGATTTATTTTGATAATAGACAGTCCAGTATGAATTAAATTCAGTTAAACATTTAATAAATGCAACACATGAGTTTCATTAAAAAAAGGTCTTATTTTCAGTTACACCGACTTTTCATTTAAATTATATCTAGTTTTTGTGGTTTTGACTTCAAGTCACTTTTGCATTGACCTAGGATTTTATTTATATCTACTTAATTTTTCATGTCATGGTACTAAATGTAGTTATTGAGATCGACTTGATTCTTTTACTGTCATTTATTCAATTCATAAGGTATGTTTAAATGATGTCAGAGCTTTAAAATTTACTCAATATTTTTAAGTGTAAAAATGTTTCACCAAAGAAATTGAGTACATCATAGGTTAGGCTTTTATAGTGTGTATTTGTATTCTGCATGATTTAATCAGGAAGCCCTTTTAAGATGTGGTAAAATAGTGTGTAGTAGTGCCCTCTGACCAGCAGGGGGCACTACACTGCCACTGCAGTTATAGCTCTGAAGCTACAGCGCAGTAGGGAAGAATACTGAACATTTGTTGAATATGAACTAGTCTTGAAGTAATTTTAAGTAAAACAAAAATAGCTCCCTGCTTCTCTTCCTTACCTGTGTTTTCTCCTTTTCACTTGACTCTTGTAATTATCTCTCCAGTCTTTCTTAACTCTTAAATTTTCCTGTCCTTATTCTTGTACTATCCTTTGTCTCTGTTCCGTTCTTTCCCCGGGCTCTCTGAGGTAGGAGAAGCACTTTTGTCTCAGGAGAATCTCCCTCAAGCTGTGAGGACAGGTGGTATAATAATAATATAGACGTTCAGCCACCTGTTGCTTTCTCTTTGGCATCACACCATTTACATGATGCCGCTGTGGTCTCCCCTCCCTTGTTAGTTAGTTAGTCTGCATGATGTAAAGAAAAGAATTGGGAAAAGCATTTGTATCAGTTGAAATATATCCAATTTGAAGGGGCTAACTGACCCCACATCTTGGGTCAACACCATAACATATAGCCTATCACTAAAAAGTGAAGCCATCACGAAGAATTAACAGGCTTTTTTGTTTTCTTGCTGAGAATTAGATGAGAAGATTGATACCACTCTTCTATTTGTCAAATAGATATGAAGCTACAGCTAGCAACTGCGGCCAAGCTGGTCAATCATTTGTGTTTCTGTGGTCAAACCAGCTGCTCCTGTATTTTGAGTATGCGATTTATCAAACGTTTGTGGTAGTTGCATTAAAACAGCTCTGGAGAGCTGCTGGGCATGACCTTTGAATACAATCTCATATGTATAAAGATGTTGGATACTGGATTACTTTCACATGAATTATCCTCTGAAGTGATCTGTAGGAACACTGAAGTGTCATATACATATACACAGTGGAGAAACAGTAAGCTGCTAGCTACCATGCAGAAATCTGGTAAAACAGAACTGTAGTGTCTCATCCTGAGGTTGGACACTGTCAGTGTCGGAGGCTCCATGTGTGAGACGCTTAGATCTGTGATTGTGTGTTTTTAAAACTTATGGCAGGGCTGCAGCTCACTCTTTCCTCCTTAGTGCTGTGTATTCACAGCTATAGCCTCTGTGTTTCTGGTGTAATAGCACCAGCTGGACAGATGACTGTGTGTTTACAGTGTCTCTTGTGCTCTGAAAAGCATTACAGCAGTAAAAGGGGTGAAATTAGTGTGTTCCCCTGGGTGTTTACGTCAATGCCGATCGGAGCCGGAGCTGATAAATACTGTCTACTGCAGACTCATTTTACTTGGGAGTGAATGCTGATTGTTCCCTTTTCCAGTGTCCAGTGTTAGCAGGTTTTAGTGGGTTTTCTAACCAGTGGAAAACAAGCTTAATTAGTTAGTTATATCATTGTTGTCGTTTGTTTGACAACATATATTTCCTTTTTATGTTTTTTTTCTTTTTTTCGTAATTACATCACAGATTACTGATCGGGTTTTGTGCTAGAGAAACAATGAAATTAATCACCTACAGCAGAATTTTCCTCCCCATCTACATACAAACCTACCTACCTACCTAGATGAACCAGGTCTTAAGGTGGGCTACATTACATCAGATTACATTGTGCTGTTAACTCAGCTCAGTCCTCCGTAACATCACCCACAGCACCTGAGCCTCAAAGTCTGTCCTTAATCACAGCAGCATCTATTTTCAGCCCTGGCCTTAATCTCAAGGTTTATGTTGGGCTGTGATGACAGAAAAATGTGCCTCAAATAGCACATTACCATGCAAGCTTAGTGTACACCATTTTAAAGTTAGCTCTGTGTCCCTGAGGTCAGCTCTCAGTGGAGCTATGTCTGAGGTAACAGTCTTAGTGAGGAAGTGAGTGGCTGTGTTGTTCCAGACATGAAGACCAGTGTTAATGCAAATTTCAGCCATTTATTTCCATTTAAGACAGATAAAAAAAAAATCTGATTTTAATGAGGAGGAATTGCCATATTAATATATAACCATAATTTTATTAATGTCTGGAGATCTAGTTTACATTATCTTTTGTCGTGGTTGAGGTAGCCAGGTGAAAATTATAAAAGAGATGAAACAGAATATGTCATGAGCCCTCAGGTGTCATTTCACAAACTTTAAAATGTAAAACACACTGAAGGTGATGGATGGTGTCTAGCAAATGGAAAAGTATGGTCACACTTATTTTTACAGTACAGTGTTAAAACTCTCAATCCTCACAACTCTCAACAATTCCTTACTGCTTTACACGTTTTCCTGAAACTGCAAAAGCAAAGTGAGACAAGGATGAATGTTGAGTTGTGAAAGCTGTCAGTATGTTCAGTTGGGTGGGTTATCCAGAGCGACTTTCACTGAGTGCTAATGACTTCATTTCTTAGACTGTGGGCTGTCGTAGAAACCTGACTAAGATTTCCCATCATTTTTATACGGATGTATGTTGTGTAAAATGTTTTTTTAAGTCCATACGTATGTGTACGTGTTTATATGTAGTGGTGGTTTATTCATAAAATACCCACACACTCAGTAGAGTCTCCACCAGATCTGCACCAAAATGTAATGGGTTCTTTCCTGGCCCCTCCCCCATTCCCTCCACCAAGTTTGGTTGAAATTGGTTCAGTGCTTTTTCAGTGATTCTGCTGATAAATAAACAGACATGAGTGGAAACATAACCTCCTTGTCTTGAGTAATGGCTAAAAAGTGTTTTTTGTTCATCCTTGAGTCCCAGTGGACATTTGTGCCAAATGTGAAGGATAGATATCACATTCAATTCTCATCATTATTGGCCAGGAGACTGATTTTATTTAACTGGATAAAGGCAACACTGCCATCTCATAAACGATGGGTAGAGGAGGTGATGGTACACCTTAAATTAGAGCACCTTAGATTTACTTTGCAGGGCAACACGAGGAGGTATTGTAAGGGTCTGGCAGCCTTTTATTTCTTATTTTGAACATGAGTTTTCGTGTGCTCCAACATAGTTGGTAGCTTGTGACCCCCCCCCTTTTTTTTTTCTTTTTATTCCGAGAGTGTCTGGGCCACATAAGTGGTGGGTATGTCTGATGTCTGCTATTAGTATCATCTGTTTTGTTACTGTTTATCAGTAGTTTAGACTTGTACTGTATATGTGGTATATTTTTTGAATCCTATTGTCTTCTTCAGAATGGCATGTTTGTTGTGTTGTGTAAATATGAAAAATCAATAAAAACACTTTGATTATTATTATTATTATTATCACATTCACAAGGCCAAACCCGCATTTTGTGATTTCACGTGACCTTGACCTTTGACCACCAAAATCTAATGAGTTCATCCTTGAGTCCAAGTGAATGTTTATACCAAAGTTCCATTAATGTGTTTGCGTCCACAAGAATGACAGCATGCCTCTGGCTCTGGCTGTCGCTGGCTCAGAGGAAAAAAAAAATGTTTATGCTTTTCATTACATTCAATTTCTTAACATTTCTTGTGGTGACTTCACCACACCGTGTTTTAGACAGTTCACCAACAGTGGTGGAATCACTACTAAGTGGAACAGTTTCCTGTCCAGTATCTTTGTCTCAACAAAGGAAATTTCACCACTATTTCAACTAGTCAATAAAAGTGGAGTTCCAGCTGTGAATTGTTACTGGCCCTGAAAATGAAATTTCCCCGTTGATAACATTCTTACTGATTGTCTCACCTCCCACCCCTGACCTCACTGTTTCTCCCCTCTTGCACAATGGGCTACAGCACAACCCATATCCACCATCACAGCCTGACTTTTTCTCTGTGCAGTCTGATGCTATAATTGGCCTCGTTAGCCTAGTCTGGCTAATACAATAAAAGCTCCCCTGGCCTGGCTTATCCTCTAACAGTACAGTCCACAGTCACACCTTCTCGCTGCCGCAACATGCTCTGTACACGCTGAGAGCCTCAGCAAATGCAAACAAAGAGGAGAAAAAGGGAACTCTAGCAGGAATACAGAGAGAGAGAGAGAGAGAGAGAGAGAGAGAGAGAGAGAGAGACGTGCCATCACAGGACAAGCTATCATCAGGAAGAATAACAGACATTACAGGTGAGTCTGTGTTTGGATGGAGATTCGAATAGGGAGGGTTCTCATGTCAGTGTTCCTAAACAGGGCCGGTGTTCACCTTTTGTGGCTGATTTGATTCTCCGATAGTTAGGCTAACTATGAAATAAAATGCTTTCTTTTTCTAATAATTTACTTACTTGACATTTATAAGATGTTATAACACATTAGATAAAAAGGGCAAAAGTGACCTGTTGCTTGCCAAATAGTGAGCCCACATGTATCTGTACTGTTAAACCTCAAATTTCATTAGTTACTGAGCTTTCTTTGTTTTCTCCATCATCCAGCATTTGTAGCTGCTGCTTCTTCAGATTTTCGTTAAGTTACTAGCAATGAACCACCGTCAGCATCTCAATGGTCAAAAAGTTTCATTATATCATATCAGATTATGGCAGATCAAATGATCACATCAAATTAACAGATTCATACTCTAAGGCCTTGGCAATATTGTTTACCTTGACATGCTATCTGGTAAAAGGGAGTCTTACTTTAAAGTGTGAAACCCATCATCATTTATTCCTATAAGGCTCCTTTTTTAAACCAGTTATAAATGGTAGTAATGCATTCATAAGATTAATGAGTAGCAAGCATTAACTTGATCTTGCCAAATGGTGCGCCTGCATCAGTGTATGAAAACCTGCAGAAGATATAATTGAAAAACTACTTTATTATGCTGCTGGCTGGTGAATGGAGAGTGGGGACACACACTAACTGTACAAACCTGTGATGTGTGGCATTTCTCAAGAAGATCCCAAAGTTTGGATGTTCACCTGTTGTTTTATCCCTCATCATGAAAAAATCCATACTGAATGACCAAAATTACATTGACTTCTCAGGTGAACCCTATTGACATTTATCTCATCATATGAAACTTGACATTTATTTGAAACAATCCTCTATTTTTTTTTTATTTTGATCCTCTTTATGTTGGTCCCATTTTTGGGACTATTGCTATAGTTTCAATGAGGAACAGCTCACAAGATATACAGGATTTAGCTTTTTCATAAAAAGAAGACTTTGTACTTCTTTAATGTTATTCTGTACATTAAAGGGCATGCCTTCCTATGCAGGATGAAGCCCAGATGCCTCCTCTCCTCAGTGGACAGACTTCCTACCATCAGTGAGACGCAGGAGATCGACACAGAGGACGGAATCCTGCACTCCCCCCCCCACACCCTGGAGGAGTATGTGGACTCCATCAAAGAGCTCTCCCAGCCTGCTCCTTACCCTCTCCACGGACCCCTGAGAGGCCACCGCCGCTGGATGGTCCGAACATGCCCCGGAGTTACACCCGTGGCTCAGCCTGTATTTTTCAATTCCTTGATGACCCACACACTCTGGATTCCAATCGACCTATCAGATGTTTCTCTCACCTTAACCGACCAATCACACTGTGACACATCACTGCGTTTGAACTGCAACCTACTGGACAAGTTGGCTGCACAACCCCTGTTTGCAGGCGTGTGTGAGCCGGAGGTTTGGGGTTAACAGGTGAACTGATTACCTCCTCGACTGGATTTACTCAGTTATTCCTGCAGCATGCTTTGAGATCAACTCCATGTTGTATGATTCATTAACGTGTAAGAAGTAATTGAGTACAGACACCCTCCAAAAGTGATATGCAGTCCTTTTGAAGTGCTAAATGAATGTAGCATAAGACACAAAAGATGAAAAGGGAAAAAATATCAAGGGCAGAACAAACAAATGAGCAGAGCCAGCCTGAGGCGTCAGTGAGCTAAATGGATGGATAGGGCCTCCAGCCACCAGGGGGCCCCGCATGAACTGAAAGTATGAACTCTCTTTGGGTTTTAGGTTCTCATTAAATATTTAAGGATACGCTCCCTGTTTTGTGCTATCAGACTCTACAAAAAACAGAAGATTTAAAATGCCTCAAATGAAACAAAAAAAAAACCCCAACAACCAAAAAAAAAAAAAAAATCATGATTCAAATGTTCAAGGATACACTCCCTGCTTCTTGCAAGTATGGAAGATGTGAAATTTGTGATGTGAAGATGTGAAAAACTTTACTTGAGTATTGCTCTTTTTGGAAACATCCGACTTTTACTCCACTACACAAATATTATACTTTTGACTCCACTACATTTCGATGAAGTACTCTTACTTTGAAGCAGAGCTTTTAGTCAGTCGAATGAATTTCCTTTTATTTTGAAAATGCGATAGACCATACACTGTGTTCGTCGCAGGGCAAAAAAATCTTGATCTGAAGTTCATGTTTGAAGTTTTACAAAATAAAGAAAAATTCCTTTCATTTTAAATGTTTGCTGTGTTTACCACGACCAAACTTCATCACATCAACTTCATCAAGAAATAAAACAACAATGGCTCCTTTTGTTGATTCAGTGTGTTTTATGGCCATTTCTATTGGTATGTATCGTCTTTTTAATCTACACGTTCTGTAGATTAAAACCTGTTTGAGTCAGTGTATTCAGGTTGTTTCAGAGTCATTAGGTTCTGTAAATGTGGAACAATACAACAATGTGTTGACATAAAATTTTTTTTACTTTTGATACTTAAGTATTTTTAAAATAAAGTACTCTAGTACTTCAAGTCAAGAACTTTCACTTGGATTGGAGTATCATTTTAGCAGTAGGATCAATACTCTGACTCAAGTAACAGAGTTGTGGAGTTTGTCCACCTCTGGTCATAATTAAATAAAAAAACATGTTTAAAGGAAAATGGAATGAAGACTTTAGTTGAAGAATTGTGTTTCATTGTGGCATGCCTTTTTAATGCCACAACACGTATCACACCGTGTTTCACTTTACTTCTTTGTTTGATTCATTTTACTTTTGACATTTTGAATCTACCAAACAAATAAGCCTGGGTTAGCTCTGCAGACGTGATGAACAAAACAATGGATCACCTTAATTACCCCTGCACTGTGTAACTGTGTACTGTACATATAGTGTACAGTGCATTCAGAAAGTATTCAGACCCCTATACCTTTTTCACATTTTGTTATGCCATCCCAATGGTGAGGCATGGTGCTAGCAGCATCAGGGGTATGTGAATGGAACGAAGTACAGATATATCCTTAATGAAAACCTGGTTCAGAGCGGTAATTATCTTGGACAATGAACCTAAGCACACAGTCAAGACAACACAGGAGTGGCCCAGCCAGAGCCCTGACTCGAACCAATCAAACATCTCCAGAGAGACTTGAAAATAGCTGACCACCAACTGTCCCCACCCTACCTGACAGACCTGGAGAGGATCTGCAGAGAAGAATGGCAGAAAATCCACAAATCCAGGTGTGCAGAGCTCATACCCGAGACGACAGGAGGCTGTCATCACTGCCAAAGGTGCTTCAACTAAGTACTGAGTAAAGGGTCTGAATAACTTTCATTTTTGTCATTTTTAATGAATTAGCATACATTTAAAAAACTCAGTTTTTGCTTTGTCAATACCGGGCTGATGAGGGAAAAAAACTGAATGATTTTAGCACAAGGGTTCTGAACTCTTTCTGAACGCACTGTATACATAAACATAAGAGTTCCAGTTCAGTTGTGTATTTTCAGATATTTGTGACAAAAACATGAATTAACTTGCGTTTCAACAGTTACTTTGTTCCTTGGCCTGTAAACATCCTCTCTGTCCTTAAACATTGCTATCCTTTGTTATCTTTTGAGGCCACACTTAATGATGAAACAACTACTTTTAGTTTCTTTTTCCCTGAAGCTCTGTGACTATGTGGAAAGTGTCTCCAGCTGGCTTGGCAGGAATCGCCGGAGTTGTGTCCAACAAACATGTGGTGAGGGAGAGAGAGGAAGCAGAGCGGTCTCCCTAGAGACATTTCCACAGAACAAGCCTGCAAGTCATATACTGACTGACTCTCACACATTGCGCAATGTTGTACATGTCAAGCAGACAGAATAAAAATGTTGTGTGTTCCCCACAAAAATCTACTGTCTTGAAGACGCATGATATTCCGAAGGGATAACCTGCAAGTGCATCATTAGTAAGTTAATGGTATGAAGATAAGAAAAGACTTATGCGAGACTACTTATCTATACTCATTATTGCACAACGTTTATAGTAGAGTGCAGCTTCAGCACTGCGTCTGTTGACAACATTGGATTTATATTTAATTGAATCCACGGTGATGTTGAGGCGCAGATATTATTTATTCTCCAAAACGCATTGAACTAGAAAAGGAGTGAGATCACACTGAGGTCTGTGAGCTGCGCTCTGCAGTGAGATCCTGTATTCTGCAGTGTGTCGGGGGAGCGATCTAAAACAGATTTGCTATAGTTGATTCAGTTTGGTTGTAATACCCCTAAGTTTATATGATGGCCAAACACTTTTAAGTGTGGCTTTAAATATGAAATATGGCTGGAGTAAGCAATAAGATTATAAGAGCTTTGTGTCAGAAGATACAGTGAGCTCTCAGTGTAGAGGTAATAATATCAAAAGAATCCATCTCACAAACTAGAGATCATCATCTGGAAATAAAATAATTGAACATAAAGAAAATATTGGAATTATAGCTGCAAGCTGCCAGGCTCCACTCCAGACATGCAGCATAGACTAATCATTGAGGGCAAACAGGAAATGTTAAGGTGATGAGGGTTGTGTGATAATTCTCTTCGACTCCTGTAATATTACACACAGTCCATTTAATGTATAAATATTATTAATGTATAAATATTATGATTATTTAACATTTTCACCTTGTAAATGACACATGCTTCCTCTTCAAATCCTGAATTGAACAGTGTACATCATTTTATATGTCAAACATCCTCATATTCAACATTGTGATTTTTAGTGCACACACTGCAGTATTTTTAACCATAGTACACACTATTATTAACTCTGGCACTGTATAATAAAACAGCCATGCTGCAGTAAACAAATATAGCATTAAAGCAAAATAATTGAGCAACAACTCATACTTTTTATTTTCTTCCTAACAATGCAGAAATCTGCTGCTTTAACTTGAACTTGAACACTCTTAATATTACAGCAGTAAATATGAAATCAAGTTTGTGTATCGGCAAGGAAATACAGCTTTATTATGGCGCTTTGTGTCGACAGACAACACCTATGTTAGCTACGCTAGCTCAACTCGGTCAAACTCACCAAGATGAAGCCAAAAGCGATTAACTCCTGGCGCGCAGGTTCTCAGGCCGCCTCTTTCACAGCACGCAGGTGTCAGCACTTTTATTATTATATTATTACACAGTTATTCACTACTGCAAGCTTTAGTTTACCAGTTGCTAATGTATAGGCTCGTTAATCTCTCCCTGCACCGTAAAGCTTCTTAGCTGGAGGGGGTGGGACTTATTCTCGCTCTCTCCAATCACGAGGCTTAATTGGCTAACATAGCCAATAAGAACCTGTCTGAGCAAAATAACTCATTGGCTCTTGTAAACAATAAGCACCGAGTCTGTGCAAAATAACTCTTACACATTGTTAAGCAAACAGAAAAAATAATATTGGAAATATTATTACAGAGCCCAATTTTCTATTTTCGGCTTTGAAATAAAGTGACGACTAAACGAGCCTCCAGACTTTTGCCAGATTTGCCGATGCCACAGACCATTGATTAAGTTTGAGAGTTTCTGTGGTTAAAGTGCAGATTAAAAAAGTCTCCTCACTCTTACAATACATATTATATATACAATTAAAAATATTATAAAACACTGGCATATGCTGTCCTCAAATAACTGTCCAAGCTGACAATGTGTTCCCTAAGAATGTTATGATGTGCTACAGCGGTAATGCTAATTACTATCATAACATTCTGACATCATTCTGACATCATAACACACTGACCACAAAGTCATGTTATTGGTTATTTTAAAGAACTAAAATGCTTTAGGATTGATTCATATCTTGACGTTCTTCGTTCCTGTTGAGACCTTGAGTGTTAACAGCCATCTCAGGTGATCCGATCACAATTGCATTGAGGACACATTTAAAATTGCATCACGGTCAATCCTTCTCTATACTCTGTGGTGTCTTTCTTTACTTCACTAGGCCTACATTTATCTGAGAGTTTTAGCTTTCAAACAAATAAATAAATAAATGAATATTACAGGCCCCCCCCCCTGTAAGCAGCCGCTTACTTCGCTTATGCCTTGTCTGGCCTTGATGCCACAAACAGTACAAAAAACAACAAGACTTGTAAATACCAGAAACAGGAGCTGATTCAACATGTATGTTTTACCAATGAAAGTGTTTCACTGTGTTCCATAAAATATGCGTCTGCTGGCCTTTTTCCAGTACAGTGTTACACAGAACTGTCCCCCCCTCACTCCTGTGTCATTGCCAGTAAATGCTAACAGACATGAGGAATGCTGAGGGACACAGAGGGCAGATACAGGAAGTTGCTCTTCTGTAAGTTTAGATTTGACAGTTTCTTTATTTTATAAATTCATATACAGTATTCAATATTCAGAACGAGAAACAAATAAAGTCTAAACAGGTCCAGACAAGACTTTTCATTAACACAGTAAATAAATTCTTAATTGCACGATAAAAGTGCACTTTTGCAAAAACCAAGGTGAAGTTCAGCTTCAAAAAGTCTTGCTTGATAACACCTAAACTTGGTGTCAACACTTCCTGGCAGGAGATCATCCGTCAAAGCCAGCATGCCGTTACTGCACTCTCTCTTTACAGATAACAGTATATTCAGGATTTGGTTTGTCAGGACATGCCTGGGCAAAGTGTACAATAGCAAGTTGCTCATTGATCACCTCAGTGTGTAGTTCAGTTCATTTTTGCTCATGATTTACTCACTTGGTCATCGTTCTGCCCATGAAATGAGCACTGAGCACATTCCAGAGTGAGTGTGGAAATTCCAGAGCATGTTTAAGGTTTGGCTTGACGGGAAAAAGCATGGAGTTTGGGGGAAAACCCACTCTGCGCTGCCTATAAAAGGCAAAAGCTTCGCAGCAGCTCTTCACTCATCCGTCCTCGCTTCAAGTGGATCTAGAAACCTGCTTGAGTTCTTCTTTCACTCCTCCAAGGGATCTCTGAACCTCTTTATCTCTCAACAGAAAAATGGCCATGTCACAAAGCTGCACTCTCCTGCTGGTTGTTGTGGCAGCAGTTTGCGTACAGCTCTATCAAGGTGAGTTAAAATACAGTTTATATGGTGGCTTTGTAATTACAGGATTGCAGGATGTATGACGCAGTAACGATGAAAAACAATGCAAAACATTAAGAATTTATGATGCATTCTTTTTATAGTATAACCAGAGTTTAATAAATGTTGTTTCTGTGGTAAAATTATTTATGATTTGCTGCACATGTAACGTCTTTCTAAAAACCTTTCCCTGCAGCCCATGATTTTATTGGACGCTGCTCGTGTCCCAACACAATCAAGTTCATCAAAGGCAACATGTCAGATTTCCAAGTCCTTGAAAAGCGGCCTGGCTGTGATAAAACTGAGTTAATGTAAGTTTAAAATCTAAATTTTGCACATTTAGAAGCTCATCAGTCATGTTGGCTATGACTCTGATTTTTACTTCTTGTTTTTCACAGTGTAACCATGAACAGGCAAGACAACTCCACTGAGAAAATCTGTATGAACACAGAGGGGAAGATGGCCAAGGCTTTTTTGAGATGCTGGGAAAGGTAAATTACATCATGCAAATGATCCATATCAACAACGTCACTGCTTAGATGTCACGCAATAACATCACCTTCAGCTCAACTAACTTTGGAAGTTCAATTCTATTTAAAAATCTTAACATTGGGTGAAGGAAACCATTTGAAAAGCTCCACATCAGATCCCACATCAGACCATCTGAGGTCAAATCTGCACACAAACTGAGATGCACATTTTAGAAAATGTACCAAACTGTGTCTGAGCTACATTTACTGACTGAGTCTTCCAGCAGCAGTTGGATTTTGCACAGCTTTCACAGAGTCAGGGCCGAACATCACACCACTTTGTGTATGTTTGACATGGCCCGAAGACGAAACAACAGAATGGATTTTGTCGAGCCAAAACCCTTAATGGCAAAATCTAGTTTAAAAGCATAAACTAAACAAGACAGAAATCTTTCTGTAAATAAGAACAGTTTTGTTACAATGGTTGGCTCAACAAAGTTCAACAAGCAACCCGTTGCGCAAACCTCCAGATGTTTTGTATTAGTACTCTGGCCTAATCCCAGTTTTCTTCCTCCTTCTTTTCAGGATAAACAAAGATGAGAGCCGTAAAATGGAGTGTATCGACAGAAAGAGAAAGGCAGCGTGAAAGCAGAAGAGGGGGAGAGGCCTGCATGGGGGGGAAAGTTGTCTGGACTAGAGTCCCGGAGGTCACATGAACGCTGAAGCACACAAGCTCAAGAATGCTGAGAGCAGAGCTTTCACTGAACTCCTGCACTGGAGAGAGTTGGGGAAATGTGAGATGGTAAGAGCGGTAGGAGGGGAGATGATTAACATCTGGGAGGTAGTTAGGGAAGAGAACGGTGAAAAGAAGAGAGGAAAAAATGAATGTACAGTACTATAGTATCGAGTCTGTGTAAGAAGGCCACTGTTGAAATGCACACCTTTATTGTTTTTTGTTTGACAAACTATTTACTATATTTATGTAGACTTATTTATTGTCAAGATTTTATTCCTTGATTTTTTTTTAAATCAAAATAAAATGAGTTTTGATACAAATGAATTGTTTCTGGTTGTTTTTATCGAAACAAATAAAAACTTTAAATCCCTAGAAAGGAAGTAACTTGCTGGAATCCTGTGAACCATCTTTTTCTAGCTGCCACTTTTTTTTAACCCTCCTAATGAAACCTGTGGCTCACCACCAACATTTCTGCAGCAGAGCAGTTGCACGGCATCACAATAAAAAAAACAAACAGTTATTATGCTGCAGTGAAGACGCAGCTGGCACTTGAGGACACTGACGTGACTTTGTTGCAGGGAGCAACAAATTAATTGTTATCATACAAAAAAACGCTCTCTCCTCAGGGAGAAGCCGACTTAGCATGATAACAATTAAATGATGCCCATGAGAAAATTTGACCACAGCTGTCTGCAGCAGCTGCAGGCCACATGACAGAGGGGGAATGGATTCCGGGAGCATCTTGTGACTCTGTCGACCGAGGTGGAAAGTGACGAGTTCTGATTGCTAAAGTTTTTAATGCTTAAGTGGATTGAGCAACAAGGAAACAATCCTAAAGTCAAACTGAAAGTTGTATTTTCGTCACTTGTTGTGCTAAGTTATATAAAGTATGATGCTGAAGCTATCGTGCATGTTTTATTCATTTTTTTATGAGAAGATAAAAACTGTTTTGGACAAATTTGTGGAAACAATATGGAACATGCCATAATCCTGTGTAGGCTCTGAACAGTACAACACTTTCCTTTCAGTTTTCAACCAACACACACAGTAGCTATTCACTGTTCAGCAGATAAACCATCTATTTATTACATTCAACATATAGGAGGAACCATGATGCTGTTAAATTTGTGTTCCACTTGGAAACGGGAAGCTAAGAATCTGAGCTAAATAGCCTCTGCTACATTCACGAATGTTTGTTAGCAAGCTGGGCTAACTGACGTTTTCAGTGTTGGCAGAACAGAACCGACTTGGGACTCTACATAGTTACCCCTGCTGCTAGCTAAAGGTGATGAAATCTACTAATGACAGTAGCCATTTCAGCTGACAAATTCAATGGTAGAAATGAGAAGCTTCTGCCTGAAATGAAAGAAACACTTTTTTAGATCTGCCCTCATTATCTCTGTAAACTGCATACCTGAAGTGCATGAATGGAAAAAACGAGACAGGACTAGCAACAGTAACTAAAGGCAGGGCTCAGACAGTTCAGGTGATATACAAACAACACCATCCCAGATATTGCACCATTCAAATTACAAGTACCAACATTGTCGCAGGGTAAAGAAGAGTCACCTCCCTTGGATAAAACTACTGTAGGGGCACTGAAGCTGTTATTTTTTTTAATTTCATTTTTGCCTCCAACTGATTTTCTTACTTAAGTTCTCTTTAATACACAAACAGTATCTCAGGTGACATAATTCAGTTTTCAGGCTGATAAATGACCACCACATTTTGTGCTTATACCAAACAACGGCAGCACATTTATCCCTCACCTGTGATGAATGCTTACACGGTAGTGCTGTGTAGGGGACTGCTCTGCCTCTCGGGCCAGCCAGCTTTCTCTGAGTGATCAGCTGAGCCAACACATCTTGAGATTTGACCATTAACTTTGTTGGAGAGATAAAGTTTGCTGGAGAATATCAGAGCTGCTGCAGCTTCACTCCCGGGAAATCAGAGACGGCCTGGTCTCGGTCAGAGCACGAGAGTGTGGGAAAGAACAGATCCTTGATAAGCCCACTCCTTCTTTGGGTCCTGAGGCTGTGTTCGCCCCTTCTGGTTGTGCTCTCTCTCTCTCTCTCTCTCTCTCTCTCTCTCTCTCTCTCTCTCTCTCTGTCTCTCAGAGATACAAACGCAATAAACATATAAACTACACGGTTCTAAATCATGAGGGATTTATAATAACATCTTCATTCAGTAGATATATCCTGTTAGCGTTCATGATATTCTGGTAAATAAATGTAGAGCTTACGATTCATTGTGCTCTGAAGACATGCAGTTACCTGTTGCTGCCACTTTGAGGCGCCAGAGTGTTGAGTTGTCCGGTGTGGCTTTTAAGCTGACAATGTTGCAATCAGAAAGTGCACACCCTAAAACTTAAGGCCATATATATATATATATATATATATATATATA
>NW_019525473.1:1208114-1208671 GCF_002814215.2 Seriola lalandi dorsalis | reverse complement strand
ACAGGTCAGAAGCTTCAGATAATATTCATATCAAACATCTGAATTTAATCACAGTGACTTTGAACGTGGCATGATTGTTGGTACCAGACAGGCTGGTTTGAATATTTTCTGAAACTGCTGGTCTCCTTGGATTTTCACACAGAAAAGTTTCTAGAGTGTTTATTCAGAATGGTGTGAAAAACAAAAAACATCTATGTGCATCTCTTTATGGCCACAATTTACCATCTTCTAATGGTTCCAGCATGATAATGCAAACGAAGCAATAGCAAAGCAAACAGGTTTCAATGAACTTCAGTGGCCTCCCCACTCACCAGATCTGAATCCAACACCTTGGGATGTGCTAGAACAGGAGATAGGCAGCTTGGATGTGCAGCTGGCAAATCTGTGGAAATGTCTCATGTCAAGATGGACCAGAATCTCAAAGGAATGTTTCCAACTTATTACAGTACGGACAGTTGATCCACAAGAAGATATATTTGTGGTTTTAAGAACCAAAAATCATCTCAATGTAGTTTTATATCTCTCTCAGACTTCTCTCTGGAGCTCTATATTGGTGA
>NW_019525473.1:1174409-1208064 GCF_002814215.2 Seriola lalandi dorsalis | reverse complement strand
CACACACACACACACACACACACACACACACACACACACACACACACACACACACACACAGATGATCCCTACAATATACAGTTGGCTAAATAAGTTTTTGAATACTGTCATGGGACAATGGCAGTGCCCAGGTTAGCATGTTTTTAAGCCTTCACTATTAGGACACATGGTTCATGTAAAACAGACTTAAGCCTTCAGCTATCATTATAGTGAAATAATGGGATCTATCATACATTCAGCTGATACATACGGTAGTTTCAACTAATCTTGTGCACACTGACATATAAATCCGATCAATAAATCCCACCATCATGTACATCAAGCACTCTTATATCAGCATTAACTTGGGCCTACTGTCTGTCTCTCTCCTGTTCAGAGCCTGTGCTCAGTGTCTTGACAGTAAAACTCAAATCGCACTACAAGTCACAAAGCATCAGATGAAAGGAAGTTTGCACACTAAAAAAAATAAAAAAACCAAACAAAAAAAACCCATCTTCGCTTCAGGCAAAGCCAAGGCTTGTGTGTCTGTGAATCAATCTGCCCCCGAAGACACTGATCGTTAGCATGTTGCAGGCCTGAATGAACTGCTAATCAACTTTGGCTTTGACCTTATGAACAGTGTTTTTAATCCTATTGTTGAACCTCTGAGCCGCTCAATCTAACCCTCCACATTTCTCAGACTCTTTTTAAAGTCTAAGGACAAATGGTGCTCTTAAGAAGGTGTCGGCTTTTTTCCTTTATCGATCAGCGAACATGATGTATAAAAGTGCTGTCATCCTGTTGCTAGGTGTTTCAGCTGTTAAGGCACTTATTACACGGCTCTCCCTGGCTGTCAGACCAGTGGAAGCTCTGGGAAGTGATCTCTCACCGACAAAGCTATCACTTCACTAATGTACTATCTCCACGATATTAAAAGCGTTCGATCTGGGGAGGCATTTCATGTTCTCAAGGTTGCTGCTAATAATTTGTCAGGCACTTTGCAAAGCCGGCAACAAGCTTTTTTAAATTTTAAACATTCTGCGGCAAGCACCAGTCCTGAAAGGAGACTCTGCATTTTATTTCCATGATATTATGTGTCGTTCTCTGTTGCTTTGAAGTTTATATATAGCTTTGTAATGAAAAAAAAAAAAAAAAAGACCAGTGCCGACGTCTCCTGTGGAATAAAATGCACGCTTGTATGCTAGAACAGATAAAATCAAAATTATGTGAGAGCTGTCACTCGCTTCTCTGTAGTCCAACACAATCACTCCGTGCATCAGATGGAGAGAAACTTAAAAAAAAAAAAAAAAACTGCACACATGCTTCCTCCTGATATTTTATTTATGTGAATGGAAACCAGTTGCTTGTTGTTGAGATGTCAGACAAAGGAAAAAATGTAAGTAGTCCATACATGTTTGTGTGGTGCAATATTTATTAGAGCAAAGGCTCACTGCTTGAGCGGGGGCAGGCGGTGAGCGTGGACAACAGTACAACAGAAAAAAAATTTAAACAATGTGCAACGGAGCAGCACAAGACTTTACAGGATAAATCAGGATGTGTCAAGACTTGACTCAAGAAATAAGCAAGTCTGTCCATGTGTCTTTCACTTTCATATTCAATCATTTTTAAAAATTTTTTTTTTTTTAGGTGCTCTGCATGTCAGTGAAGATGGTGGTGCATCTCCACACTCAGGTTTACATGTCACAGTTGTCATATCAAAACATTTTATCTCCAAATATGATTATTTACAGCTTTTGTTGTGTTATCTTTTTTATCTGCTCATCTACATTTTGGCAAAAAAAAAAAAAAAAAAGAAAATCCATCCTTCTCCAGATAAAGTCAGAAAGGTTGTCAAGCACACAGCAATACTGACAATATGACATTTTGGAGATAGGGGATTTTCAACCGACGGCGCTGATGTTTGTGTGGGTGCTTGTTTGTGACAGCGTCCTGAGTGTGAGACAGCCGGAGGCTTTTTTGGGGGTAGGGGGGGTTGAGGGAGATGGACCTCTCTGCTATCCCAGGTTGTCAGTCATGGCTGCTTCCAGCTCCATAAATAAAGCATGGCGCATCTACCCCCATTGCTCCCTCACTCCCTCTCCCTCTATCAGTGTTGATTGGACGCTTTCCCGCTCATAGTCACAGGGCGACATACGCGCCACTTGTCATTTTAACTGCAGGGGGAGTAGAAAAACATAGAGCTGGCCCCTGCGTCAATTCCATAGGCTTCATAACTACTGAGTAAACACAAAGCTGCTGGCCCATGACTCTGAATGCTGAACCGTACACCTCATCACAAAATGAATGACACGGCCTCATGGGATGTGGAGCAAAGCTACGTCTCCAAAGGATTTTTTCTTACAGTGTCACGCATGGCTAAATTCATCTGCAGCCGATCACAGCAATAATGTGGTTTCCTCTCTACTGTCTCTCCGTGAGAGCGGATTTTGGAATGATTGTTTTAATAATAGTTGTAATAGCCACTGTGTACACTATGCAAATAATATCTCAGTCAGATAGATTGGATTTACTTCCACCTGATGTACCCCTGGCCTACTCCAGAGCTGCGCGCTGTGCTGCATGTGGCTTTGATTTACAAAGAGGGAGGGAGGAGGGATGGATGGAGGGAGGGAGAGATGTGAAGAGGGGAAAGCAGAAACACACAGCCTGCCTGGGGATTGTTTCTGGTCACTGGCTCAGGTCCCCTGGTGCTGACACCTTCTGTCAAGTTGTTGAGATGCAGTGTGAGTGAGATGCAGCTCAGATACTGAGACAGAGCAATACACACACACACACACACACACACACACACACACACACCCTCCCTGCTTCTCACTCACTCACTCACTCACTCACACTCACATTTGAGCATAAAGAAACATAGCGGTAAATTACAGCATTTCCTTTTCTCTTTATCCTCTCCTGCTTGTTGGTGAATTTGCATGTGCTGTTGCTTCCCGACAACATCACTGGGCGGAGGGGGGAGGGTGATCTTACAACGCAGTAATGTTCATTCTGCCTGGTTTTCTACCTGGATGCTACCACACTGCCATGTTGCAAATAAGGCTGCATTTATTTATTTGTTTGTCACAATAATGCAAAAATAACTAAATGAATAAATGAATAATGATCACAAGTTTCAGAAAAACCAAAAGTAATCTGTTGAAATGACATATTTTGTTTGGCCAACATTGTTCCAAAAATCCAAAGGGATTCTATTATGTTTTTTAAAAAAGCAGCAAAGACAGCAAGATACTAGACCAAGCAAATATCTGGTGTTTTCACTTGTTAAGATACTTTTAATGATTAAGGAATTATGAAAATTTTCAATGATTAAATTTCTGACAAATGAAATCATCACCTGGTTCTTTCAATAAAATATGACAGCAAGGAAAGGAAAACCATGAAAAATACACCTAAAATTGCCTACAGGCTGGATGTGATCATCTAATTAAGGACGTTTTGTTAAATGAAATCCCAGCCTCACTTTCACTGGCCCCTCGCACCTGCTGATCTCCACCTTCAGGGGGCAGCGACACTCTCCTTTACCGCTTTGCCTTCATCAGTATGCTGCTGGAGCCCTGTGCACCCGGCACCTCTCGCTGTGCCCACTGTAAGGCGAGTCGTGGCATACAGTGTTGAATTCATTAACCTTTTCACCACTCCCATTGAAAGCGCATTGCACCCATTGGAAATAGCCCCTTAACTCTTTAAACAGCTTAGTGAGAGGGCCGTGGACCGGCGAAAAGGGGGCAGGACCCCATTTGTTCTTATCTAAAAAAATGTCATCTCACATCAGGTAGTTAGTTATTCAGCAACGCAAGGCGTGTTTATGGGTGTGATGCACAATTATAGCTATCCGAGGGTTGACACGGTATACTGTCGGACAGGCGGCAAATTTTGTAGAGAACTTATAATTGTCTCACTTGAGACCGTGTGATGGGCTTTCTGCACTTGTGAGGGAGCCTTCAGTAGCTGTTTGTGTCAGTGAGCCCAGTGTAGTATAGCATCAGAAGGAAGACTCAACCACAAGGAGACTGACAGAGCAGAGCATTTTATCACTAAATTATTTTCTCACAGTGCACTTGTAACATGGAGAACAAGCCATTAATATGCACTGTAGTATGCATGTGCACAGATAGAAAAGCTTCACTTTGTTAGTGAAGAATCTGAAACAGAATATGTAACAACATTTCTCTCAGTATCACTACACTGAATCTTTAACAGTGCAATACTTTTTTGCAATGCTTTATTTAAACACTGGAAAACCACCATCCATCCCTCGATCCATTCTTTATCCTCACTTTTGGCATCATCAACCTTTAATTTCCTCCTCTGCATGAAGGTAGATCTCATCCCAGAACGAATCAAAAATGCTGACATCTGTATCAAAAGGTTAGCAAATATGAGTTTAAAATGTAACAATGTGGACATTTAATTTTATTTTTCAGGTGTTATTTCTTTTAAATAACACGCTGCATTGTAAAAATCTTTTTTTTTAGTTACAGACTACATCGTTAGGTGCCCAGAGGCTGATGTAGAGAACAGAAGTTTTCATGAAAAAAAGGAAGATGCGCTGCAGCACAAATATTACATTACAAAATCCAAAAAGCTGACAGAATTCAGCTTCAGTGTGAAACGACATGTGTGAATCGGGCCTGCAGGCGCTGAAGGCTGCCAGAGAATGAGAGGGAGACAGCCCCAAGATCAAGAAGAATTAAAACTGGTAGAGGAGGATGTGTGAGTCTCTTGTGAAAGAAGGGTAATACAGGGAGAAACACGGATCAAATAAATGAAGTGACAAGGAAGGGGGAAAGGAAGAACTCTGAGTTTAAGTTGAGAAAGTTAAGGAGGTCAGCGTGAGAACTAATGGGGAGGTACCAGTGCAATGGGTAAGGCTTTAATGAGAAAGAATGAGAAGAGGTAGAGATGAAGGTGAAGACAAGGGTGGAAAGGGCAACCGGTCAGCATCATAAATGGAATGGTATTTAAAGTGCAGGAAAAGTGTTAAAAGAACTGTTTGGATATAACTATCAAGCCTTTTTCAGACCAACACAATGTTGCATTATGGGAGACTAGGTAGATAAATAGTTTGCAGAAGATTGAAACAGTTTGAAAAGGCTACAAAACACAATGACAGCCTTCCTTCCTGCTTCCTTCTGTCTGGCAAACAGTCCTGGCCGAGGCAACCTGTTTCCCCATTTCCAGTCTTTCTGCTAAGCTAACCGGCTGCCAGATTCAGCTACATAATTAGCATGCAGACTTGAGGCTGGTATAAATCTTTTCTTCTAAAGCTTGGCTAGAAAGCAAATAAGAGTATTTTCCCAAAATGTCAAGTTATTCCTTTAAATATGAAGACGCAGCCAGCAGTCGTTAACTTATCTTAGCATAGCATAAGAACAGCTGGAGTAGTCACTTTACAGTGACCACAGGAATCCAGGAAGTCACTGTTTCCAACCAAGAAATAGTCTAACATGTAAACACCCCATAAAACCACAAATTGTAGCTTTTAAACTTTGGTTTTGGTGAGTTGAGAGTGAAGGAATCCAGGTGGTTGACAACAGGAGATAGAGGACAGCAGCGGACCAGGAAACAGCGAGGTGAGTGACAATGGACCTGCGGCAGACAGAGAGTCGAGTTCTGACAGGTAACAATAACACAACAGAAGCAAAGCTGAAACAACAATCTGGCAAGAAATGGTGAAGGATTTGGGATTATATACAGGAAGGCTTGACTGGCAGTTGCAAGGAATGATGTAATCTGGGTGGAGTCAACAGAGTGCTGGGAAACCAAGTCTGCCACACATGCTCTGTCACAGACACACACACACACACACACACACACACACACACACACACACACACACACACACACAAACAAGGGGAGGGAAAACAAAGGGGGAGAGGGAAACTGGAGGCACAGGCTGAACAGGGCAGGTGAGCTGTTTCCCCACGTCCAGTCTTTCACACCATGAAATTTCATTCCTCTGTCTTAAAAATTAAATTCATTTAATTTTAACCAGCACAGGACCCAAGTTAATGGGTTTTATTTATAGAGCTCCAAATCACAAATTTGCCCTAAAGGAAACTACAGTCTGCACAACAGACACAGTACAGCACCCCCCCCCCTCAATCCTTTCACGCTTGAATCAAATAAGCAAGAAACGAGACAAAACATCATTCAAAAGCTCAAAAAAAGTCAGTATCACCACTTACCATTTCACGGACACTTATGTTAAGTTGGTTATGTTAACCTACTTGATGTACAAGGTAGAAAGGATATTATTTAACCACTTACTGTAGAAAACCCAGAGTCCAGAGATCATCTTTTTTTATTTTCTTTAAAAAAAAAAAAAAAAAATCAATTTCTTGGACAACAGCAGCTATTTAAAGCACACTTCTTGACTGATTGGTCAACCACACCCTTAATTGGTTGAGAACTCCCTGATGCCCAATTTGTGCTACTCCTGCTCTCTGTACTCTCCACCAGCAGTGTGGAGCTCAGGTGAGTCTTGTCAAGGAGATACTGATCCCTCTTCAGCACTCTGCTCTGAGTCAATCACACATACACATATACATTACCACTGTAAGACACTAATATTGTAAAAAGAAAAACTAGAATCACTGTATTACTGCTGGAATTACTGAGTCATAAAAAATATGAACCATTTGTGTGAAATGTTGTCATAATTCCTGTGTGAAGTCTTGCGTAATTGCTGTTTTGTTTGGTCACACTTACCTTGACCTTTGACCTTTGACCACCAAAATCTAATCAGCTGCCTCCTTGAGTCCAAGTGAATATTTGTGCCAAATTTGAGGGATTCCCTTGAGGAGTTCTCGAGATATTGCGTTCACAAGGCCAAAATCACGTTTTGTGAGGTCACCGTGAGATTGGCCTGTGACCTTTGACCGCCAAGACAGAACACACGGAAAAGTGTTCTGGTGTTCTCTGGCGTCTACACTAACTGTTTTATTAAAAGGGTTGGTGAACTAATCTGCACCGCCACAACAAGCGTTAACATGGTCCTGCATAGTTAAGATATAAGAGACTTTAACAAGATGGCCATCAGCAATGAGCGCTTGATTAATGCCGTTCTCTCAGGACTCACATGCTCAAGTACTATGTGGACTATGCTAAAACTCATTTGGGAGGCAGCTAACGTAGTCACTAATCACCCCCAGAGCTGCAGCATGTGTGCACGTTTATGTGAGAGTATTCATGTGTGTGTGTGTGTGTGTGTGTATGGAATCACAAGCACACTGGGATGTGGTGGGCAATAAGTAGACATTCCATATTAATTGCGTTCCTGGAAAGAAGTGTTAGCTAAGCTGCAGGCCGGTGGACTTAAAACACAATTAATGTGATCCGCAGTGGCAGGTCCTGGCCTGCATTCCGTTTTCTCTCAATCAGCCGACCGACACATTATCTTTCCCGTGTTCACTAATCTAATCAGCTGGGTGATTGCTCTTTCTCCCTGTTCGGCTTCAATGAGTGATATTTAAAAAAAGACTTGGCTGCAGCGACCAACCCTGAGACAAATCGTGATCTGGGTCCTCAAAGAAGTTCTATCATTGTCTTGTTATGTAGGATGTATGCTGAGGAAGTGCTGCTTGCGTGGCATATGACACGCTAAGTATATGTATTGTTAGAGGACCCCGTGGAACTTGGAGTATATGTGCTTAACAATACAAAAATGTATTGCTTTTTAATGCTTCATTGGTGTCAGTGCCACTCAGCGGCTTCATTGCTTTGAAATTGCAGCTGATGAAAAGGGAGAAATATCATTTGGCTTGAAATAGGCATGCTGTATTTCACAGACAATTAGCTGTGTAGCCACCAAACTGGACTTTCTCCAATCTCACACTGAGTCAAAGAGTCACACAGACCATGTTTGGCCTGAACAAATTCAATCCTCGTGTAGCTATGCAACTGTGAAATTAATACTAAAAAGACCCTCTTGACAAGTCTATTAAAGTATCCACAGCAATACTTCACAGAGTTCACTCATTGAAAGAAATGAGATGATGAGACGTCTGTTTTGTTACCAGCTGCACCACTTGGTACTACTGCTGAATACTTATCTACTCAGTCAAAACATCACTGAAGTTTTTGTTGTCCACAGACCACACAATGGTGTGAATGTATCAACTCACATACAATAGAAGAAGTACAGTAATAAAGTCCCACTGAAATTAAATAAAATAAATATTTTCTTTTTTTTCTCATAACATATAGACATCTGTGAATTATGTGACCAAAAGGAAGAAATTCACTTAATCTTAAACCTTTTGTTGTACATTTTCTTCCAACATAAAATCTTCCAATTTGTATATCAAAAATGTAGAGATTGTAGAGATTCCTGTATCACCCAGTTTTGGTCTCATTCTGGTATCTTTTACGATTTTGAGGAAATTCCCCCAAAGTGCAGTGAGGACTGTCCAAAGCTCCCATACACACCCATGTTCAACTGAGATCTGAAGCTCTTGTCCTCAACAGAGTTGACGAGTGTTTCTAAACTGTGATAAAAGCTCAATCGTATACTGTAGGTACAAATATAAGATATCAATCTCTTTATTGAAGCCTTGGGACGGCCATCGTGAGGTGATCTTTTCACTAGGACTTGTAATTTTCCCTCCGATATCCCATTTTCAAACACAAGTTTCATCTTAAAAGCTGTCGTCTGCTTAGGGAGACAGGGGGGATTGTGTGTGCGTGTTTCCGTCGTCCACCTGGTGGCCACAGTCGCCATAGCAACCAGTGTCTCAGCAGGTCTCCACTGATAGTTACTGGGCAGAAATGGGCAAAGCTGATTCTGATGTGCTGATTAGACTCATTAACTCTTTAGCCTTGTAACTCAGGTATGAGAGCAACTAAGGTAAATCAACAAGGTGTATTTGAGTGTACTTGTGTGTGCGTATTGATGTGTGGTTCTTTGCGGTGGTTCTACAACTTCAAAGAGCTGTTTGAAGTTTAAGCTTTGGCAGTTCCCAACACCATGCACACACATACATTGAAAGACACACAAACACCAAAATCACCTTATGGATATTAACTGTATATGTGTCTCAGCCTGGTAACACAAGCATTTTGGATTCCAAAGCCATGATTTTGATTAACCTTCAAAATAAATGTCTCAACATGGTAAGAGGGAATTATTGGCTCTGTTGTACAAAACCTTAAGCAATTTATACTGCCAAACACAGAAGCACAGATATTCATGGACACGGATACACTTTCAAAATAAGAGTCTCAAAAAGGTAAGAGGCAAGGTTTTTGCCTTTATTATAGCAACAGTGAAAGAGAGACAGGAAAGTTAGGGAGAGAGAGAGTGGGGATGACAGGCACCAAAGGGCCACAGTCTAGACAAGAACCCAGGCTGCTGCGGTAAGGACTAAGCCTGAATGGTACGTGGTGAACCAGGTAAGCCACAAGATAGTTATTAGCTAATTATACAAAAAAACTCAATATTTGGCAGACCATTGGAAGAACAATTGGACATTGAGCTTGTTGAGTTTCTGAGCGGTATTGGTGTTTTCAATCAAACCTGAACACCAGCTGTGACATCACTGACTGAGTTGTGGCCACAAATGCAACCCAAAGAAAACAGTGGAGCAGCTATGATTTTTTCTGTGATTCAATGCTGAATTAAAACTAATATATATGGAAATGTTTCATGGTAATATTCATAGCTTCACTGTTACAAAAAAAAAAAGATCCGTTGTATCTGATCCACTGAAAGTTGTTTATTAGTAAAGATGGAGACATAAGAATATTTACCTAGATGTTTCTCTTCAAACTTCCATACTGTAGCTTACAAAGGAAAATAATTTCAGATCCGCCAGAAACAAAAATCCTTATGGATTTACATTGTTGTCTAATGGGATATCAGTGTTTCTTTTGCTAATGGACTGCTGAAAGCAGACCAACCCGCTTGCTCCTGCCTGCCTCTTAAAACACCAGGGACTCATTCATGAAAAATTGATCTTTTCTCATGGAGCATTTACCAGGGCTCTGAGTGCAAGCCCTCTGTATTGTACAAACACTAAATCCAGGCCCCACGAGGGAGGTAAGGGTGGGGGCGACACGTGCATGACAAGGTATTCTGAGGTTAGGCATTCAATTATTCTTGCTGCTCTGAGAACATGATACTTTCAGTCATTAATTTTCCTGAAGGAACCAAAAAGAATAAAGCTAAAAGGGATTTTGCATTTGGGGACAGACAGGTGGATGTATGGCAGATAAGTTGGATCCGTCAACTGCTGTAGCAAAATGCAGAGGGAAGAATCCATTGTTGAGAGTGGAATGAGAAATGGAACAATGGTGCTGCACAACAATTGCTGGGGTGCCTGCTTGGTAGACCCTGTTTAGCCACGGGCCTACACACATACTTTGGAGACAATTACCACCACTGCTATTCTGCCTGCAACCCCCTACTACCCTACTCCCCTCTCACACATACACACACATGCACACACACACAGTAGTGTAAAACATTCTCGCTTTAAGCCGGAACATTTTGTATCCTCGTTAGAAAAGAAAGGAAAATCAGTCGAGATATCAAGATATCAACAAGTGTTGCATATTGAACCATTTTGCAACGTGCCTCAGCTGATGATGTCAGTTTGTTGCGAGGGGATTTTATTCTAATCTGTTTTATTCCTGTGAGAGATTTTTGTTTCTTTTCAATGAAAGATTTTAGTCTAGAAAGTCAGCATTTTGGCAAGTGATGAAAAAATCCTTGATGCCGGTGTAATGTCTTAAAATTAAGGGGTTTAATGGATCTCACTTTCACATAAAATCACGCAAATTAAATTCTAATGAGTACCACTGACATTTGAGTTATTATGTTTTTGTGGAACATGAGTGCAATTTTCTGTCTCACAAAACTTCTCTTGAGTTTCCATAGAGGATTATCATTAAGCCCTGATACATAATACATTGTGGCGACACATTACCCAAGCTCATTCATTCACAGTTACAAAGTTACCAAACATTTTATAATTGAAAAGTTTTCTCTGATTAGACACATTTTAGTAGCTAAAGCCAGTAATTTAGAGACAGGCTGTATTGGCAGCTTCTCCAGAAGCTTCTGTCAGATAATCTTTAGGTTTGACCATCTACAATCTGAAGTTAAAGACAGGAATCCACTATCTTTACTCACAAACATGGCGTCGACAGAATATCTCATTAGAAGACAACCAACAAGCATTTTTTTCACTGACAATTTACAGTTTTCAGACCTTAGCTCAGGTTATAGGTTAGAAAAACCCTTTTCCAAACACTATGCTACCTAAGACTGATGTCAGTCTGCCTGAGGCTGCCTGTGGGAGCCAGATGATGTAATATTTGTTAACTTAAATATTTTACCTGAATATTGATTACCTACGTTCTGTAGACTGCAAATCACACAACCTGTCTGTATTAGTTTTCTTTGATGGAGGTTCTGGATGTTTCTTGCTGTCCTGTTTATCAGAGTTGTACTGCATGATAAAATTCTTTCAAATTATACTTCCTATCAACTCTTTAAAGCTTTCTTCACCTGGTTACAGATGTTCTCTTTCTTGATCAGATTTAGAGGAAAACAAACAAACAAGGTGTTCAGAAAACTTCACAATGTGTGTTAATTGCTGTCAATCGACAAATTTGAAAAAGGACCAGACTAGGTCAACACCTAGTATATGGCGTACTTCTGATTTCAGCCGATTCCAGCCCTCTGTTTGCTTCTCTCCTCCTCTCTGTGATCACTACATACAGTATTTTAACGCAACTGAAATCCCAAGAAAGCTGTTCTTATATGTTTTTCCATTTCTGTTGTCAGACAGTGGCACAGTCTACCTATCCATCTAAATAGGATTTTCTCATCCTTGAACATCAGTCTTCTATAAATGACTTTTATGTACTACAAAAAAAGGTTTGTCTTAAGCTGTAACTCTGCTTGTGTGGCTATATATATATATATATATATATATATATATATATATATATACATAAATGTCGCCATATGAGTTGATTCTTGACACAATTCCTTAGTTATTTGAATCAAAAAAGCAACAAACGTGTGAATGTGCACTTTCCTACTTATCCATGATACTTGGGTCATCCTCGGCAGAGGCAGATGTATGAAGGAAGGTGTGTGGCCTTAATCTACAGACAATTACCAGCTAGTGTTTCCTCTGCAGCACTTATGGTTTAACTCTCAAAGCCTTGTGCAGCACACAGCGGGACAGTGAGCTGAATCATTACATTGCAATGCATAGACGTGGCAAGGCCTGTGTGTGTGCGCGTGTGTATGTGTGCATGAATGAGTATATACAAATAGACATGTGCCTGTGTCAGTGTCAACAGTATATCTCCATTTTTGTGTGTAAACAAATGTACATATGCGTGGGTGTGAGTGTATATTGAATGTCATAAAGGTTACACTAAAAGGTCTGGAGCTAAAGGACTCACAATTCAGCAGTGAAGCTCCCTGCTTTCAGCACAGCAGTTAGCTCTTTGTCCCACAGAAGCTAGCATTGACCGCTGCATTAAAACCCACAGAAGGCAAGCCTGCATTGCCATTTCTTTGTTTCCTATGGAAAACAACCCCAATGAAATATGACAGCCTCGGATAAAGTTGTCATGTATATAGCTGAGAGTGTAGTCTGGCTCAGTAGGCATGAGGGAGGACAGTGTTTTCTCTACTCAATAAGAAATCAATTCACAATTCTCTGCCTCATTTGTTGCTGCTGGCAAACTCCTGTGGAGCCTAGAAATCCTATTTAATAATCAAGCATGAAAAGCCATGGATAATAGACTATTATGAGATGCAATTGCAAAAGGGAAGATAAGCTTATAGTGTAATTGAAATATCATTCACATTACATATACTAAAGGACCACTGTGAAAGGATCTGTTATTTGCACAGAGACCATATCTCATCTCTGCACTGATTTCATGAGAAGACAGGAAATGACAGAGTAAAATCCATCCACTTGTTGGACGACAATACTGGTAATGTGATACATTTTTTATTTAACAGATTCATTTATCTGCTGTACAGACTAGTGCCATATCACAGATAACCAACATTCCTCCTGTAAAAAACGAGCACACAGGTCGTCTGTGCAGCAGGTTATTATGACCCATAGTTATGTTTTGTTGCTAGGCGACATCTAGTGGTTGTAGTAATTAGCGGTGTTTGATTCCTATCTGTAACTAGCTGTTTATATTGTAACCGCGACAAAACAAAGACCATGTAATGTTGAGGAAATACTTATTATAACCCAAATCATCATCTTTTCCTAAACCTAACCAAGCCATGAGCATTATTATTGTAACTATGGCAACAAAGGTAAGTACGGGGCTGTCGATACAGTCCTCATGTTTATTATTGTAACCCTAACAACTGAGGTATGGTACACCTGCTGCCGTAGTGGAGCTGTTTGGCTCGTATCAGAAGGGTGAAAAAATGATCTGTTTGGTTGTTCAGGCTGGAAGAGTTTGTTTTAAACCAATCCCAAGGATGGTAGAGATTTTGCAGACAAATGCCAGCGTTAATTAAAGGATCGCTTTAAAACTGTTGAAGTACATATTGGCGGTTTTATTTGTACATATATCAAGATATCTGTCTCTGAGATTTTTCCCCTATTCAATGCAATGAAGGTGAATGGAGTTTCCTTTGACTAAAAATTACATTTAAAGCTGAACTAATATATGCTTGACAATTTTAACAATGGATCAAATGACTATGTGTAACATCAAAGGGGTCAATCATTGTGATGAACCCACAGGAAATGATCTCTCAACCCCGTAGCTCCCCTTAGCCCAAGAGAGACTTTTAGCCAATTTTGGCTCATTGTTTTGATTCTCTCTCTCTCTTTCCCTTTCTCTCCAGCTCTCACTGTCTCTGTTCCTATCCGCCATACTTCCAGCTACAGCAGGAAGCTGTTTCCAGCTAGAAAAGCTCTGATAAATCTGCCCATACTGCCCAGTACAAGTTGCAAAAGGGAAGATAAGCTAAGCAGCAAACTCCAGGGTTGAAAAATTAAGCCAACACTAAAGTGACAAAACTACAGTTTTTCGAATGGCCACTTGAGGCTGACTTCAAGAACAAGTCAATCTCCATACACTCCCAGATTAAAATGTCCAACTTTATAGCAGAAATAAACATGTTTACAGCCTGGTACAAAAGACGGTTTTGGTCTCTATAGCTAATTTCCTCCTTCATGACAACTGTAAAGGAGTGAATTTTTATATAATTTACCTGTTTAAATTTTATTAAGGCTTCAAGTTATGAATAATTGAGGGCAAGCTGCTTTGACTGACGTGTGTGAGCATATGCTTGCCATAAACCAGCATGCAGCTTAGTCTCAGCTCCACACACGCCACCATTACTGGATAAACCAGGAGTCAGACACTGCCAAGATGGCGACAGCAGAGCAGCTCACTCTGAGCTCCAAAACTACTCCTTTAGAAACCTATGGGTGATATCACAGAGGATACATCCATCTTTATATACAGTCTGGTGTAGGCATGTTCAGTGATGATTCTAGAGCAGGTTGAGGCTGTGACAAAATAAAAAAAGCCACAGGGCCCATCCCAGACCATGTCTCTTCTCCTCAGTGAAGAAGCTCTGATGTGGCATTCTGGACTGATGATGTTCAGTGGGCGGGACAGAGTGGCAGCACATTCAGTCGACCAATTATCAGCCAGACAAAGACATGAATGAGCTGTGAAGGACATACCTAACGATCAATCACCCATCCCCCTTATCTGATCCTATCTGATAAGGTGCATACTATCAGGATTCTGTGAGTGAGGAATCCCGCCATCTAATACTTTTCAGCATCCCCTGGGGTCTGCATGAGTTGGTGCAAATACCATTTGAGTTGACGAATGCACGTGCTGCATTTCAGTGATGTATGGAGCATGAACATGTGGACCATCTCAGACGTGCTCTGCTGGATAAGACATTATGGAATCAAGCTCCAGCCAACAAAATATGAATTCTTTAAGAGGAAAATCCGGTACGTTGGGTAGATAGTGTCAGGGGAACGGATTGACCAGAAGGATTTGGAAGTGATAATTCCCCTCTAAGACAATGATTCTCCCTAGGTGGCTGCTTTGCAACTCAACTGTGGAGATGAAAATGCTGTCCCAATGGATAGCCTTTCTAGTGGTATACCTGAAAATATCTGTGCAACAAGAAGACTCAGTAATCAAAGAGGTTGTGTCCTTGAAACTCAATGCATGGATTCCCAATGAAAAAGAGAAAAGACCAATGGGAGTCGGACAGCAAGACTACTCCATAAGTGGAACAAGCCAGAGTATTCTATTGAAAAACTGGCCAAAACAGACAACTGGTCCTTCCTAAATAGTGTTGTGTATTCAATTACTTCCTACCGTCTAGAGGTTGCTGTTGGCCTCAGAATGTTTTTGCATGAGAGTGGAAATAAAAAGTAGAGAGGTAGAAGAAGAAGTAGAAGAAGTAATGATAAAGAAAAAACTAGTGGTAAGTTCATGCAAGTTCATGGTAAGTTCATGTAAGTGGCTCATTATTTTTCTATTAATGCTTGGAGTATTCAGGATCACATTGGTGATGAGGATGGCGAATGTTGGGGTACCTCTCCCTGCACTGTTCCTGCCCTGAGCTGGACAACCTGCGATTCCATTCGATATGTGGATGAAGATTTTCGGCAAGGTCTGACACGAGGAAACGTGCAATTCTCCTACACTGCCTGGACACCGAAGGCCAGTGTATATTCTACATGCTCACAGAGGCAGGTACAACTTATGATAAGGCAGTGAAGGCACATTTCAGTCCAGCAATAAATGTCATAGTGGAACAGCACAAGTTCAGGCAAAGAGTGCAGAGACCTCATGAGACTGTAACAGAGTACGTGGGTGCGAAGATGGCTGCAATGTGCAGGTTTGCTGAAAAACACAGATTAAATGATAAGAGATCAACTAATTGAGCATGCTAGATGCTCAAAAGTAGAGACTATTAGTGCAAACGGATGCAAATCTCACTCTGGACTCAGCAGTAAAGTTGGCATGCCAGGTGGAAGAGGCAAGGGAGCATTTGCAGACTCTTGCCTCGGAGCCCCAGGCTCCAGATTGCCCATGCACAAAATGACTTGCCCAAACAGCAATAGGATGGGACACTTAGCCCGTGTATGGAAGTCAAAGAAAAACACAGCCAAAGTAGTAGAAGTGGCTGTCCTTGAAATGAATACAGTGCACATGATACAAGATGGACAATTAGATGACAAGATTTCATGTACAGTGACCATAAATGCAGAATAAGCTTCCTGTCCGGTGGAGTTAGTGGTGAATATGGGTTTTGCTGTCTCCATCATCCCTGAATGCTTCTACAGAGAACAGTTAAGTGATACTCCATTGACAGAGCCACTAAAAATGTTGGTGACATATACCAAATGAGATGTTCCAGTGTTAGGTTGCCTGTCAGCGACAGTACAGCACAAAAACACTACGGTTCCAGCTACACTATATGTTGTGAAGATGGGCACAGCTACGCTAGGAATGGACTTATTTAGGGTTCTAAAACTTTTTATACAAAACTGTACTTGGGATCCAATGGCAATCAGAGCCGGACCTGTGGCTTTGACCATGTAAAAGTCAGGGAAGGTGTCCAGCCTGTTCAGCAGAAGTTGCGGAGGCCTCCGCTCTCCATTAAACAAGCTGTCTCTGCGGAATCGGACAGACTACTTAAAATAGATGTGATAAGAGGATTGATGCATCTCCGTGGGTATCGCCCATCATAGTCACACAGCAAAAGAACGGTACAGTGAGGATGAGTGTGTGGAAAGTCGACCATTTCCCCATATGGATGACCTTTTCTCTGAAATGTCTGGGGCCACAGTGTTCTCCACTATTGATTTGGCAAATGCTTATCATCAGATGTTACTGGCATAAGAAAGTCGAGACATGGCTGCATTCATAAAGCATGAAGGGCTTTTCAATTTCCGCAGGGTTCCAAATGGACTGTGTTCAGCCCCAAGTGCATTCTTCAAGCTCATGACCCTGGTTTTGAAGGACCTCAAGGGGGTCCAGAACTTCTGGATGATGTCATTGTTTATGGCACAGACAAGGAGAACCATGACCACAATCTGCAGGCGATGCTAGCTGCACTAAACAAAGCCAGCCTCCAGCTCAACAATGAAAAGTGCCACTTTAATGAAACCAGCCTACAATTCCTTGGGCACACTATCTCAGACAAAGGTTTGCTACCAAACAAGCATCACCACAGAGCTATTGCTCCAGTCCTTAGTGATACCACCATGCTATGCTCATTCCTGGGGCTCCCAGTGTGTTATGCGAAGTTTGAACAAAACTACGGGTCTATGGTGGAGCCCATGAGAGAATGTCTGCATAATGACACATTTGAGTGGACTACAGCTGCACAGTTAAGCTTTGACACAATCAAGTCCCACATTGTAAATAGCCCTACCCTGTCCGTCTTTGACCCTAGCCCTCCTACCATGGTGCCTCCTACATGGTGTCCCCCAAACCATACTCCGTGCCTCGGAGTATGGTTTGGGGGTCATATTAACACAAATGCATCCTGATACAACTGAGCGCACAGTTTATTTTACTTCACAATCACTTTCTCCTGCTGAATGGAAGTATTCCATTGTGGAGAAGGAGGCATTAGCCTATTTGTGGGCGGTGGAAAAGTGGAGGACTTTCTTCTGGGGGACCAGATTCACACTGCCTACAGACCACCAGTCCCTGACCACACTCCTGTGTTTCACATATGATGTGGTGTATTGTGCTGGTGCACAAAATTATGCAGCTGACTGTCATTCCCATCAGACCACACTGCAGAGCCAGTGGTAAAACCTGTACGTGTTGCACTGTTGGACACAGACCTGAAAGCTCTCTAAATCAAGGACTTCACTGTGAGATGTGAGAAGTGCTGAGAGCTTACCGCCCTCAGAGCGCAGATTAAAAAGGGGCCCAAAACAGCAAGGTTCCTACTGGCAGCACTCAAACCCTACTTTGCTACTAGAGAGGAACTGTCAGTTTAAGATGTGACAATATATAGGGGGCCTTATCAACGTTTAGTCCCTGTGGCCTTAAGGAAGCAGCTTGTGGACCTGGCACATGAAACCCTCCAAGGGGTTGTTCATACAAAGCAGAGGCTGCAAGACTTATATTGGTGGCCTGGCATAGATATATATGTGCAGGAAAGCATGAGTGCATGTGTGACCTGCCATATGAATGACAAAAGTGGCAAGATCAATGTTGCCCCACTCTAGCCTGTCCTACTGCCAGATGGCCTGTGTCAGAAAGTGGGAATTGACATTGTTACACAAAGGGGCCAGAACCCTCCTTTACTCCCTCAATGATGACCACAGCAATCACCACCTTCCTGTCTACAGTGTTGCTTGGTTTGGTAACCCTATAGAACTTGTTAATGATAATGGTATACAGTTTACTTCAGGTGAGTTTGTTGAATTCCTTGCAGTGAGAGACATTACACAAGGAAAGTGTCCTTGTATTACCTACAAGCAAACAGAGCCACAGAGCACTGGAACCGCATTCTCAAAGAGACACTCCTTACTGCCGAGCAGGAAAGGAAACCATGGAAACCATTCATACAGGATTTCCTGCTCACATACCGTGCAACACCACATAGCACTACAGGAGTGTCACCATGTGTCAAAGGAAAATGCTCACAAAAGTGAACATTGGCCCAGAAAGCACATTCACCCCACTGCCGGAGAAGCAGCTACACAAGCATGTCATCTCCAAACAAAATGCGTCAAAGGCTTACACAGACATCAGGCGAGGTGCACAGGTGCCATGGATCAAAGAGGGGAGTCTATTCAGAATAAAGAAGCCCTTCTATGTTAACAAAGGACTGTCCAGTTTCATGGACAAGCCAGGGTGATTCAGGAAAGCTGGTTCAAGTGCTTATGTGCTGGACGATGGACGTACATGGAATGCAACTCATCTCTCTCTGGTCCCAGAAAGTGCAACAGACACCATCACATGCCCTGCTTCAGTTCCTGAGACTGGATCTGCAGAGACACTGAATGGTGACATGCACAGACCCACTAGGGTCAGAAAGAAGCCTGCATGGCTTAAAAAAACAAAACAACTAGTGTTAAGTACATGCATGTGCCTCGTTATTGTTCTATTAATGCTTGGAGTACTTGGGATACAACAAATAGCTAAGACTTGTGGTGTTGGGGAGGAAGAGCTTGCAAATGTGGCATGTAGGTGCTGATAAGGTAATCCATCTTGCCTGTGAAAGGTATTATTGCCCCTACATGCAGCAAGACATTGAAGATTATGTGACAAAGAGATGTGTTTGCATCAAACAAAAATGTCCTGCAGTGAGCTCCGATGGAATCCATCCCAACCAGTGCAACATTTCAATTAGTCTCTGTTGACTCTTGTCACCTTGAGCCAAGCAAGGGAGGATATGAGTATATCCTCATCCTCAATGACCACTTGAGGATGATAACATACTGAACGACGTACTGAATGAGGAACAAATATTTCAGGATTTTATCCCTTGTTTTGGGTATCTGGAGAAACTCCATCACAATCAAGGATGTGACTTCGAGAATAGCCAAAGACTACAACAACTGGCAGGGATTGCTCATTTGCGAACAACCCCTTATCATGCACAGAGCAACCCCTTGGAAACACTAAATCGCACACTTCTTCAAATGCTGCACACCCTACAAGAGGAGAAGAGTGAATGGAACGATCATCTGCCTCATACTTACAACTGCACAAGGCACGAAGCAACAGGATATTCTCTTCGTAAAGCACGTCTCCAATATTATCAATGGACTTTAGCTCCAAGAGAAAGACTGATACATCAGAGTTTCACACAACAGTGGGCAGAACAGATGCAAGCAGCTGCTGACAGCCACCAGAAGTCCTCAGCTTCAGCCAGGTGAGAGGGTACTGGTTCAGAACTCTCAGAGAGAGGAGGCCCAGGAAAACTACGTGCCTGTTGGGAGAAAATAGCACATGGTGTGGTAGAAAGATTGGGAGAGAGGTAGCAAGTCCCTGCTTGTGCTTTACAGAAACTTGCTGTGGCCAGTAAATGATGTAATTCATGAATAACCCATCAGGCCACAGCAGAATCCTAAAAATCAGCCAGAGCTGCGTGTAACAGCCAGGGGATTTTGCTGTCCTGTCAAATAGAATTCAGAGAACTCAGGACAGGCAGGAGGCTCAGGATGGGCCAGAGTTAGTTGAGGAAGAGCCTGATCAAGTGGAAGGGATGGATAACGGCAGGAAGGAAGAGGTCAGAACATCCCAGTTGAGACCTACAGAAAGATTTGCATATGACACCCTGGGTAAGCCACCGCACCAGCGTTGGAGTGTAGATGTGAGCATCCAACCAACCCCTTACAGTGATTCAAAGCTTTGTTCCTTTTCCTCAACCCCGTCCAGTTCCAGCCATGCTGCTATATCTGCTACACTCTTGCTCTCACTCTCTTGCAGCCTATACTAAGAGATGGCCACAGAAACAGAAAAAGAAAGTGAAACAGGTAGAATTAAATTAAATTTCATTGCAGTTCAAGTCACTACACTGCTATTTCACACTCAGGCCGCTAGATGGCGCATTACACTTGGGTAATATAGAATAGGATTCTGGCATGGGCACAGGACGAATAAATCCTGCTGCCGAGAAGTTAACACCAGCTCAACGTGTGTGTCTCTTCTATTCTTATCACAGGTGAGGTTAAGGACCTGCTGCTCCCTGACCACCAGGTAAAGGAGGCAACAAATGACAAGGGCCAGTAATAGGTCTTTTTCTGGATACCGGTTTAAACATGTCTACACAAGCCCTTGTTCATATCTTTAGGCTCTGAACTTTGCAACTTTCTCCAGCAGCTACACTTTTGTAGCAGTTTTTGTTATTCTTCATGGCAGTTGTTATCTTCCCTCTGACTTTCTTTTGATTACCATGAATTTATCTCTGTACAAAGTTCACTCAACAATCAGTTGCACAGTCTCAGCTCACAAAGTTGTCACTCTTATTGTCTGGAAATGCTCTTCAGGAAAAAAAATGTACAATATGTGCTGCTCCTGACTCCTAACTGGAGTTAATGTTCTTGAATAGTTTGGTGCAGCTCACACTGTATTTGTCACACCACCAAACTACAAGATAGGATGAGCTATAAAAATCTGTCTAAAAATATTTTGTTTCATTACAGAAAAAGTTTAAACAATGCCATCCTGTAGAGCTGGCAAATTGGTTCCCAAGACATTTCCGCTTTGAAGAGACAGTCTCTTCAAAGCGGAAATGTCTTGGCTGCTCATTTTTAGGTCAGACATGCTAAAACAGCAAAAAACAGCAAAAAATGAATCTTGAAAACAATGTCAAGTGCAGCAGTGGGCTTGTTTACACTCTTGTTTGAATTGTTAATAGGTGCATTGCAGGCTTTTGTACTATCACTGTATTAGCTTTGATGGTGAAGCAAGGACTACTGTATGTCTCTGCCTGTGCTGCAAGAACAAGGAGCTGATGTTTTAGGATGAGTAAAAGAGGAGAAACAGCTGGTTCGTTATTCACTCTGACAGAGAGAGACAGAAATAGAGAATCAAAGATTGAGAGAGAGAAAGGGGGAGGAGGAAAGGAGAGAGAATGTTTTGAGACATTAGCCTTGGAAGTGTTTCCATGTAATGTCACAAGCTATTGTCTTCATACTGCTCAAATCCCATTACCGCAAGTGATGTGGTAGGCATCAGCGAAGGCTACACACTGGCCAATGACTATACGAGTCATGATGGAAAAGGTTAAATCAAGAACAGAGCCCAAAAATATAAGACTGAGCACTAACATGCTTTTCTGTAACACACAGATATTGATGGGTTGTTCTCTTATATCAATATGCATAAGAGTGCTAGACATCCGAAACCACTTAAATTGTTACTCAAAACACAGTCTGCTTCATTTTTATGTCTCTGTGTTTGGTTATCCGAGGCAAAATGCCACAGGACTATCTCCTCTTGTCTTTTATGTGTTATGGTACATGGTCTATGATTTGGGTTCCAATAGCCAGTCATATAAAGTTATATAAATATTATTCAAGTTGCCAGCTTCTCATTTTTAGTGAGCGCTAATCACTTTTCTGGCAGCAGACTACACCTGCTGTAGGTAATTAATGTTAATTCTGTAAGTAACTTAAAGTGATATTTTGGTTTATTTGATGTATTTATCAGTAGTTAGTGTATTACCTGCAGTCGATTCAGATCAGCTGACAGTTTAGAGAAGCAGCAAGAGCACGAGCTGCTGTGGACGGGGACAGCTTAAATAACACCAACAGAAAAAAGCTAATATCAATGTAGGTGTACGCTTTAGCTTTAATGTTTTCACTGCTTAATCATACCATCACACAGTCCTTTTTGGAATTACATTTTTCAGCCATCGTATTCCTACACACACCTGCACCTATATGCTTAGCTCTGTCTGTCTCAAACAGCTGATCTGCGGAGTTACAGTGTGCGTCGTAGGTTCTGCTATTAGCTGTGGTTTTGTGCCTCTCCAGGCAGCCGGTATTGTTGAAACTGGATCTTCAGAATTTTTATCACCTGGTCAGATGTCTGAACATACCTCCCACATCTGCCAAAGGGTCCTGGAAAATAATCTCTGCATGAAAGCTGAGAAATGTGATTTTCATGTCATTGGCCATCACCATTGGCTTACTTGGCTACAACATTGACAGTGCGTAGATGAAAGCAGGATCCAGAAAAGATCAGAAAATTTGAAGGGATAAACAACTCCAAAAAATCTCTTCACTTCTGCAACTGTTTTGGTCCAGCCTGATCCTTCCTGATCCCACAGCTCGTTGTGGAGGTGGACGCATCAGATACCAGGGTTCTCTCGTCGTCTCTCTGTAGCTGAAAATAAATTGTGATGTCAGCAACATGAAGCTGCTTTCGGTGAAACTCGCTCTGGAATAGTGGAGACATTGCCTGCAGGGAGAAGAACGAGCCTTTGTGGTCCAGACTGACCACAACAACCTGTCATACAGCCAATCCACCAAAAAGTTGAACTCTGGCCAAGCTCGCTGGGCCTTGTTCTACAGCCAGTTCAATTTCACTCTCATTTGTCAGCAGTCAGTGGTTAGAAAGACCCAGCAAAATCACATCGGCCAGAGCCAGGTAATTATCCCGCCTAACTGCCTTTTTGTTCCAGACTCCAGATGTTCTCAGGTGCTATAGTGGGTCCAGACTTCCCGATACCTTGTTGCTCTTGAATGGACACCTCTGATGGCCCACCATGGAGGCAGATACCCACAGGTACTTGTACTGTATGTGCTCAGGTCTTCTACACCCAGTGGCCGTAACAAAAGGGAGACAAACCACGGTAAATCAAGAAGATTTTATTGAACTGAACTGAATCAATTTTAAGTGCCAAATTTAAAACAAAATGGTACCTCTGGTGTATCAGATCCACCAATCAGCAACCTGCAGTTAGAGGTACAGATAGGAATGAAACCCCAAAAGGACCCCAGGGCCTAACAGAAAGGCTAATTAGGTAGCAGTGACGTGCCAACGTCACTGCCTCCAAACCCTCTTCATGGACTTCTCACTTGGCCTGAGTTGAATATGCCTACAGCTCACTCACCAGTGCTGCAACAGGAGTGTGTCCACTTCAGAGCACACTGTGGATCAACAATCCAAACTGGCAACAGCAGACGAGGCTAAGGCAGAGAAACTGTCTGTACGACAGTGGTGACTGAACAATGAGGCAGAGATGATCTGGGGTTTTATACTGCAGTGGCTTATTGAGTTGACTAGTTGATCAACTGCATGTGCTCAGGTTGAACAGCAGGAGAGGGAATTCAGGAGGCCACGCCCAGCACACACACAAACACAGAGAGACAGACTGGGGACAAACATGAAGCACTAGGAAAGGGAAACAGTGAGAAATCACAGGGAAGAGGAAGCGGCAAAGGTGACACCCTAACAGAGCCAAAGACAAATTTCCACCCTGGTGTACAATAAAGATATATTCTATACTTTACTATTCTAAACTGGAATTACTGCCTCTTAGTTGTATGCCTCAGTTTATTGAGAGTTACATAAAATATGAACCATTCCTATGAAATGTGTTGATAATTGCTTTGTGAAGTCTTGAGTTATGACTAAAAAATGTTTTTTGAGGTCACACTGACCTTGACCTTTTACACCAATATCTAATCAATTCGTCCTTTAGTCAAAGTGGACATTTCTGACAAATTTGAAGGGATCTTTGAGTCCAAGTGAATGTTTAAAAGTTCTGTCAAGGCATGAGATATCGTGTCCATGAGAATGGGATGGACGGACGGATGGGCAACCTGAAAGCAATATGCCTCCGGCTCTGGCTGGCACGGAGGAATGACATAAGAAGAAACGATTGGTAGATATCATGGATGTGGAAGAAACCAAATCAAGGCTACGTAAGAACACATGCTCCGAAACTTGTAAATTTTTATGGGTGCCATATTTTTTGTATGCTAACAAATCAACCCTTGTTTAGCTTTGTTAACATCCTGAAGGGATTATAATATTGATAGTAGACTCACAGACCAGGATTAACAGTCAGCGTGGATATTCGAGGAACACTTGACTGATGTGGCCTTTTGTCTCAAAAACCTATTTCAGTTTGACTCATATTTTTTCAATGCTGTTAACTTTCATGACTTAATTTACATATTCATGACTCTTGAGTTAATATTCGATGTGTACATGTGTGCAAAGCATGCATCGTGATCATGTGTTTTATTTTCTCACTGTGTAGCACTTGGCTTCCAGGACAATTTTCTCTGCATATATTTTATCTCATCCTTTCTCCCTTGGTATACTTAGCTGAGAAAGTTTTATCACCCTCCAACAGCAAATGACTGTGGTCATTTGTACAATATTTCACAATTCAAATCAGTGAGCACATAGGCTCAAATGACAGCCATGGTTTGTGCACTCCTCAATCACTGCAGGATAAGCACACAAAAATAATCACATTAGCATAGTAATCTGAAGGAGAAGTAATGGTAATGACTTATTTGCTTTGAATTACTAACAACTGAATAGTTTTTGTCTTGTGTACACATTATAACAGATGTGCAATCAAACATTTATGAGCACTGAAAACAGTCACTATCAATTCATTAGTCAGCTCTATGTGAGAAACTCTATTTAGAATTTTTCAGTAATACATGAGAGAAGTGGCTTTGGGCAGACTTTGAGTGTACTGTTTGTCAGCCAGGCACTGGGGCTTAATAGGTATTTGTCTGCACAATTCTGAGACTGTTGTATTTATGGTTTGGGGCTCGACTGACAGCTAAATAAAGTAAAGCCTTTTGTCAATATCAAATTTAAGACTGAGCAAATCTCTCCTGGAGCGATGTCTCCAAGGAAAGAAGAGGAGATGTTGGGTATCCTGCTCCATATTGAACAGGTTTATCCAGTGATCATTGGTCAGTACACAGCATAGCACCCCACTATAGGTAATATCTACCTTTCTGCTTTCAACTGTTCCCATCTCACACTACTCCACAGCTCAATTAAAACAGAATCTGTCCTCATGTGAAAAACAAGCCCATAGGTCGTCTGTGCAGGAGGTTATTATGACCCGTAGTTACGTTTTGACAGGAGCAAAGGGAAAAGTGCGGTGACGTAGTATGAAGAGAGACAATGTCCACGTCAGGAGGAGGTTGTGGTGAATGGATGAATATGAGACAGGAGAGTGGCGTTAGATTCCCAGTTGAAACTAGCTGTTTATATTGTAACCATGACAACAGAGACCATGTAATGTTGGGGAAGTACTTATTTTAACCCAAATCACAATCTTTTCCTAAACGTGTCGGTACAGTCAGCGTGTTTATTATTATAATCATGACAAACCAGGTCCACCTTGCTCTTGCACCTTAGTTGCTGTTATAACGGTGGATTTACCAGGTAGTAAGAAAGAACTCTTATCTGCAGAGGAAACAGATCTGTTACAGTGGGGGAAGTCTGTAGAAACATCTGTTTATGGCTTGCAGCGCTTTCTCTCTCTCCCTCTCTCTCTCTCTCTCTCTCCCCCTTGTTGACTGTCACTTTCCCCCAATTTTCCCCTTTTCCCTGGAGAAAATAGAATTAGTGCCAAAAGTTCTATTTACAACTACCAAAAAGCAAGCAGGCTGAGAAACCCACATTTTCTGTCTGTCTATGATCTCCTCCGCTCCAGTTCAGCCTCAGTGGGGCACCTATACACAACAAACAGTGCATTGACTTCAGACCAGTTCTTTTCTGTTCACTTACACAACCACTTTCAGTTGCTTCAAGATAGGAGGGTGCCAACACTTCACCTGACCAACCCTCATTTTAAGACTAACATGCCCATGGGTGCATTTGCTGTTTAAACAAAGTGGATGCTGGATGGGAAAATGAACTGCATCAGAGTGAAACTAGCAAAGACACTTGCATCAAGCCACTTTGTGCCGGGTGTAAGATAGAGCCCTCGATGATTGTTTTCAATTTCATGTGGCGCTGGAGGACAGTTTTCCTGTGTTGGTTGATTTGGCATCGCCCATGGTTACTGGTGGTAACAGCAAGTATGGTCTAACGCTTTCAATGCAATCATATTTGTGTCGTTTTAATAAAGAAGTCAATCAAAAATAATTACTGACGGTACACATTTGAGTAGTCTTCTATACAACAGGACTAAGCAAATTTGGTAAGCTTGCTGAGGGGCTGGAGATGTGTAGCCTCTGACCTGCAGCTCTTCATCTAATATCTCCCTGTGCTCCTTCTTCTTCCATTACTCCATGCAATATCTCAAACTGATCCACTGTCAGAAATGTCCAAAAATGACTGCTGTCCTTTTTGTCTCTCTGTCACAGTTAGCACTAACCTCAGTGACAAATGGTAAATGGACAGCATGTACTGTATATAGCACTAATTTGGTATATAATCTTTGTCTACTATCACACCTGCATTACAAATGTTCCCTAACATCCTCCACGACTTCCTCACTGTGTTTAATGTGGTGGATCCTTGTCAGAGGCTTCCTCCTCTAATGTGGTGATTACAGAGCGAATGCTGCTGCTGCTGCTGTTGTTCAGTTGTGACAGTTGCTCCTGGTATCTGCGCTGATCAGACTGATAGGATTGATTTAGCTTTTTAGCTGCCCTGTCTCTGATGTCTAACTATGGCGAGGAAACAGCACACTCCTAGAAAGATTCTGCTTTTAAGAAAGCTATAAATGATGCTGCAGTGGACACTAGAAAGTATGAATTCAGAGCATCACTTATATATTATGTTTTTCAGATTTACAGATTTGTATGCAGAGCTATGTTCAATGTCATTTAAAGTTTCAGAACCTACACACCGGCCTGACACCGTTCACCTTCATCGTGAACCTTCATTGTGTTTGAAGATATCACGAGGGATCCATCCTTAAAGCTGCTCTAATCCAAAGTTTTATTTTTTATTAACAAGGGATCCAATGGTGATGATGTGTAATGTGAAAGGAGTATTTGGTAGTGACAGACCCACAGAGAATTAGAACTTGAAGTTCAGCTCACTTTTGTCTCTTTTATTTCACGTATTCTTCCTTCTTCCTTGTCAAACCCCTAAACCACCTATACTGTCCATAATCAACCTCGAAACTGAAATTTGACTAGAGATATGGATGTGTTGTGCTTGATTTTCAGTTTGAAGTCTGTTGTGGATTTACTTTGATGTTTAGGGTCATTTATCTGCTGCATCACCAGCTCCTGCTGAACTTCAGCAGGTGGAGCCACCCTGACATTATATTATATTATCCTGACACCAATTGTGATTCCAACGCTGCTGTTGTGCACCTTCACAAAACACTTAAGCTTTTATAGATGTCTCTGAGTGGCTCTCCAGCCATAGGCGTCAGGTCACAGAAAATATCTTCAAACAGGTTTTACTGAAATGTTACATTTCAATATGTCTCTAGCTGCACACCTGAACACCATTCTGACTGGGGTTTAGAGCAGAAAATGATCACACAACAACTTATGAGATGAAAGGTTTTCAAACAGTCTTAAAAATATGAATGCTGTCAGGAGGTCACTTGACAACGACTAAAATGATACATCACCTGTCAGGTAGCTGGAACAACTTGGGACAGTTGTAGCTGAAACAGTGGCTTGCAGAAACTCTCTTCAAAAGCGACAAACTCGACTCACTCTTTGCATTCTGTCACATCTTTTTCCATCCATTTGCTAAAAATATAAGCTTAAAAATAATATATCTGTACTAAGACTCACTGAATCACTTTAAAGTACAAACTGAGCTATGGATAAAGGGACAAATGACTAGATTAAGCTCAACAGCATGAGGTCAACTGATTTGTCATACTGTAAGAAACACAAATAAAACGTCATTACATTTTGTTGTCATTTCTAAAACCCATTTCCTGTAATCTTCAGCATTAAATAGTATTTTAATTTGTTTTTTTTTTTTAGCTTTGAGCACTTTCCTGAATCACACTGCTGTTTGAATTTCAGTATTAGTCTATTAAAGGCACGTTTCACTTTGCTATGCGTTAGGATTTGAGATGTATTAAAGTCCCCTTTCACTCAAATGTGTGTTTTACTCATCGTTACTTCACTTGTGTCACCCTCACTGTGCCAAGTGATGCATCTGTAAAATTTTACACGAGGGACTCTCTCAATTTTAACGATGTAAGCACATGGAGCAAGTGCATTTAGGGTGCCAATCCTATTTTGCTAATCTAACGGCGGGGGAAAATGGTCGCAGTGCCAGCCTGCCGCCGTAGGGGCAGGAGACACTGCTGTTGGTCGTACCAGAAGGTTGAAAAAAATCAACTGTATGGTAAAAAATGGTCACTGTCCTTTTGAGCGTGGAAAGCCACAATGACAGAAATGAATGAACACGGACTAATTTGATATTTAATCTTCATCTACTATCGTACCTGCATTACAAATGTTCACTAACAGTGGACACTGGAAAGTATGAATTCAGAGCATCACTTATCTATTATGTTTTTTCAGATTTACAGATTTGTATGCAGAGCTATGTTCAAAGTCATTTAAAGTTTCAGAACCTACACACCGGCCTGACACCGTTCACCTTCATTGTTCACCTTCATTGTGTGTGAAGAGATCAGGAGGGATCCATCCTTAAAGCTGCTCTAATCCAAAGTTTTGTTTTTTATTAACAAGGGATCCAATGACGATGATGTGTAATGTGAAAGGAGTATTTGGTAGTGACAGACCCACAGAGAATTAGAACTTGAAGTTCAGCTCACTTTTTGTCTCTTTTATTTCACGTATTCTTCCTTCTTCTTTGTCAAACCCTGGCACCTATACTGTCCATAATGAACCTCGAAACTGAAATTTGACTAGAGATATGGATGTGTTGTGCTTGATTTTCGACAATGATGTGTAATGTGAAAGGGTTCATTGGTAGTGACAGACCCATAGACAGTTAGAACTTGAAGTTCACCTAAATTTTGTCTTTTTTGGTCCACGTATTATTCCTTCTTCCTTCAGCAGGTGGAGCCACCCTGACATTATTCTGTAAGATACCTTGATAAACGGGGATTTATTTTCCCCTCGATGATGTTCTCATTCCAGTGTTCATCTTGTTTTCCTAAACCTCACCTTCACTCCAAGAGAACAAGCCGTAATGACCCTCACTGTGTTAGACAATGGGTTATTGTTTGGACACCTTTATGACTGATTGTGGACAGCCGGAGACACTTCTCCAAGGTCTTACAGATAAGGAGGAAGGAGGAAAGCCTAGGTACATGGTTCAAAAGGGTTGCACTTTGTCTCTTAATTAATCATGTGTGTGTTAACATTAGAGATGAAATGGTTCACACTATATCATGGTAGAAATGCCAGAAGGTTAGCATTACAGTTTAAATTTTAATTATCACTATCACCGTGCTCGATTAGCGTGGTTAATTACTGTAGTTAATTTGACTCACATTAGGTTCTGTACAGCATCAACCAGCAACAGTCTCCCAGATGCATGCATGGCAAGCAACATGGATTTGTTATGTGTCAGTCAAAACATGGCGGAAGGCAGTGACAGCGCTGCTCCAGAGATTTTTCAGCCCTCTAAAACCTTTTTACACCACAGTTAGCAGGTAGAAGCAGTTTTTTTTATAAAAGCGAGTAAGGACACTTGTGTGTGTTCTTGAAACTTATGTGAGGGCTGCAGCTCACTCTTTCATCCCCAAGCACAGTGTAGCTAAGGTGTTTCCGGGGAGGTGACAGGTGTGTTTACAGTGTCTTTGCTCTGAAAGACATAACAGCATAGATAATAATAATAATAATAATAATAATAATAATAATAATAGTACAGAGTGGGTTTACAGCAGGAAAACCCAGTACTGCAACTGGTCCCCTGCCCTCATCTGTTTTAATGTTTAAATGCAAACATTCACTTGGTGAAATGAGTTCAGTTTGTGTGTTTTTACTTTTTTAACAGTTCCTGTACATTTTAACAATACTGCAGTAATACTGATAACTGTGATATGATATGATATTCAATTTTTATATTATTATATATTATATTTATATAGTCGGTACATTACCCAGAGTAGATCCTGGGCAGCGGAAAGCTGACCAGTGGCACCCGGCAGAGTGGCAGAGCTATGTGTTGCTGTGCACGGGGCCATAAGAAAAACTTTTAAAAATGTACGCGTTAACAATCCAATATCCTTTTAAATGTACGCTTCATCTAGACTATATTCAACAGTTTACTTTCCCGTGAAAAAAACATTATCCTTTGGCACTACATTTTTTTTTAACTACCCCACGTCAAAAAACTTGAACTATCCCTTTAACATGCAATAAACCAACGCCAATCATAGAGCCATCTCCCATTTCCTCTAAAAACCAGGTGCACTTGCACCTTAGTTGCTATTATAACGGTGGATTTACCAGGTAGTAAGAAAGAACTCTTATCTGCAGAGGAAACAGATCTGTTAGAGTGGGGGAAGTCTGTAGAAACATCTGTTTATGGCTTGCAGTGCTTTCTCTTTCTCTTTCTCTCTCTCTCTCTCTCTCTCTCTGTCTCTCTCTCTCCCCCTCGTTGACTGTCACTTTTCCCCCCATTTTCCCCTTTTCCCTAGAGAAAATGGAATTAGTTTTATTTACAACCACGAAAAGCAAGGCTGAGAAACCCACATATTCCGTCTGTCTATGATCTCCTCCAGTTCAGCCTCAGTGGGGCACCTATGCACAACAACAGTTCAGTCGGCTGCTTGCTGTGCGCCTGTCTACGTAGGTGAATATTACAATCTCACAGTGAAATACTGCGCCACTGACTTCAGACCAGTTCTTTCCTGGTCAGTTACACAATCACTTTCAGTTGCTTCAAGATAGGAGGGTGCCAACACTTCACCTGACCACACCTCATTTTGAGACTAACACGCCCATGGGTGCTCAGATGGGAGTAAGTGCATTTGCTGTTTAAACAAAGTGGATGCTGGATGGGAAAATCGCCACTGTGTCAGACTGAAACTAGCAAAGACACTTGCATCTCGTCTGATGCCACTTTGTGCAGGGTGTAAGATAGAGCCCTCATGTGGCGCTGGAGGACAGTTTTCCTGTGTTGGTTGATTTGGCATCGCCCATGGTTACTGGTGGTAACAGCAAGTGTGGTCTAACCCTCAATCAGTCGATCAAAAATAATTACTGACAGTACACATCTGATTAGTCGTCTATACAACAGGACTAGGCAAATTTGGTAACCTTGCTGAGGGGTTGGAGATGTGTAGCCTCTGACCTGCAGCCCTTCATCTAATATCTTCCATTACTCCAAGCAATATCTCAAACTGATCCACTGTCAGAAATGTCAAAAAATGACTGCTGTCCTATCTGTCTGTCTGTCACAGTTAGCACTAACCTCAGTGACAAATGGTAAATGGACTGCATGTACTGTATATAGCACTTTCCTGGTCTTATCAACCTCTCAAAGCGCTTTACAATGGAAGCCACATTCACCCATTCATACATGCATTTATACACCTATACATATAGCACATTTCTACCATACACACACATTCACACACTGGTGGTACATGGGGGGCAATTTGAAACAAAGGCACTCGTGGACTGGAGGAGATGGGAATCAAACCACCGATCTTCATATTAATGGATGACCACAAAGAACAACCACTGAGCCACAGCCGGCCCAAACTACCTACACTACATTACCTGATCGGTAAAGCAATTTGACTCTAGGCATCTGCCACTAACAATGATAATGACTATATAGAGAGGTAATTACATATTGTAAATACATTGAATGGATATAGCAGAAAATTACTTACATCTCAATTAAACTGAGGCCAACCATAGTCTCATATGCAGGTTACACAAGTGTCACTTAGAGTCTTGAAACCACTGATGCAGAACTCTGATAATGGTCCTCAGTCCAGTGAAGCAGGAGACATCTCTACAACTTTAAAATGTTTGCATATTCATGGATTCTGAAGAAAGAATAGATATAATTTTAATAAAAATAACTATGGCAGACAAATTATGAACATAGGGCTTAAAGCAAGGAAAGTTTCTGTGCCTGAAATGTGTTCGGGGGTTAGCTGTAGGCTACAAGCATGGCAGTACCCAGGGTTTTAGAAATACCGAGGTTTGATTTCCCTGAAATATGTGCTCTTTAAGACTTATCGAGGGCATACATTGGATAACAATAGCTTTAAAACCATGTCAGTGGGCAGTAGTATAAATTATTTGTCAAGCAGTAATGCATGAGTATCAGGTCAAATGTTGTGATGAGTGATTCACACTACAATCTGGAAATACAGAAGAGGCTAAAATGATTACAAAACTTAACCTGCTCCCTCTCTCTCATCTCCTCTTGTCTCTCTGTCTTCAGCATTACATTCTTTCTGTTCAGTTCTCTATCCATCCTCCACTCATTGTTCTCTCTCTCCCTCTGCATTGACTGCCTGTCACTTCCTCTGTGACTCCTCACTTGTCTGTCCTGCCAGAGTGTATCAAAAGTAATTTAGTAAAATTATACAAACCTTCTTTATTTAATCTTTACCTCTCTGCCATTATTAGTGCAAGTAGTTTTATGTTATTTCATTTAATGTTTTTGTGGTCATGGTGGAAGACGGATGTGCGAGTTTATAAGTAAACTCTAGAATTAAATTATTCCAAAGTTCAGTGGAAAATTACTCTCTTCTCCAAGTGGAAACACAGGAGACGACGGGTGATGCCCCTGAAACATGCAGCAGCCCCCAGGGGATAAAACAGTCGTGAACAATTCACACATGGTCAGAAGTTCAGTTCAAAGAAGTCAGATGAAGAGAAGTCAGAAAAGCCAGAAAGTAGAGAAAGGTCAGAAATGTTAGAAACGCGAAAAAGTTAGAAACGCGGCGAGATGCTAGGAAGGAAGAAGATGCGAGAAATTAAGCTAAAAGCTAGAGGCTGAAAAGCTGAAGCTAGAAAACAATGCAGAAACTAGAAGCTGAGATCTTTGCTCAAAGCTCATATTCCCCGCTCAAAGCCCGGCTCTGTAGCCATGGAAACTCTTAGCTCTAAGCTGCTCGCCACAAACTCATGGCTCTTAGTAATTTTTGCACTTTTCACGTCTTTTATTTTTCTTTGCCACAAGCTCCAGGTCACATGATTTTTGTCTACATGTGCGATCTTTTATTTTTATAAGCCAAGTCAAGACCAACTGAACCAAAGCAACA
>NW_019525473.1:1173305-1174359 GCF_002814215.2 Seriola lalandi dorsalis | reverse complement strand
TGCTTTACAATCAACTGCATGACTGTGTTTTTAAAAGAGTTTCAAATAGCAGCATGTTTTTCCGCACAATATCCCACTGACTTTTCTGTATTTCCTTTCAACAGTTTTCATGAGGATAAAAAAAAACATTGACCATTCTGATTTGATTATCTACTTTAGAAGAATTGGAAAAATGAACTAGCTTGTCCTTGCTCAAAAGTATTCAGAGTGCTCTCAGGCCTTTTATTTGCTTATGAGTTCGGATTGTTTTCTCGCAGAAAACGCAAAGAGTGCAGAGATATTACAGAGCCATACAGACGCTCACAATACGAGAGTTATCGTCAGGAAAAAAATAATAATAATGTCATATTTGGACTCAATATTGTGATGCTGGACAAATTAACAGCTGATATTATGCAAAGAATATCAATATGAATGCCTCCAGAAAAGAGTTATATCCAGAATGTATTTAGCTTAGCTTACCTTAACTTAGTTTAGCACACACTGTAAGCAGAGGGAAACTGCTGACTAAGGATATACCTTCCAACAGCTTCTGAACATAGCTACATCTTTAACATCTACAAATAAAAATGTTAGATTTAATCGTTTCAGGGTAAGGGCTGTCTCTTATACACATCTTTTTGTGATCACTTCAATCTCAATTCCTGCTCCTAAAAAACCCCCTTTGGAGAAAAGATGACATGATGAGAGAATGAATTTTTGAGACTTAGGTGAGACAGATGGATATCGAACACAGAGATTACACAGGGAGAAATGGAAGTAGTGGTTGTGATCTCATCATTGTGTCAACAAAGTTGTCTTTTTGTGTACTATATTTTAAAAAAAATCCATCATTTTAATTCCCCTTATGTGCTTTATAGCAATTATGCAACAAATCGTGATTTTTTTTTTCCATTATAAAAATATGACTTTTTTCTTTCATAAAATTATGCTGATATTATTGTGGACAATATATTATGACACAACCTGACGGCATGTGTTCACCAGCTGAGTGTCAGGGAGGCGTATCTAGGCTGGGGCTTTCATCAAAAGCAAATGAGCTGTGTTTCATCTA
>NW_019525473.1:1098337-1173255 GCF_002814215.2 Seriola lalandi dorsalis | reverse complement strand
ATTAGAGTTTATTTCGCATCAACCCGCAAGAGACGCCAGCAGATAACATCTGCACGACCGCCTGCAGAGAAGCTGAGCAGAAATCAAGAGTTCCCGAGACAGAAAGTCTCCTGGCAAACTCCACCAGAGCTGAACCGCTGAGACACCGGCAGAATCCGTCACCGTGATAACGGGACACGGCCTCCAGGAGAATCCACCTAGATCCCGCGTCTCGGGGTTACCACGGTAACCACAGCCCCCTGGGTTCCAGCTGAGGGTCTTCAGCTACAGCGCAACTCACAGTAGGCCGGTCTTAACACTCTGCTCATGACTGGGTTGATGTCGAAATATAGCAATATTTAATCATCAAACCTAATTCGTAGACGTAGCATCATTAGCTGTATAGCCATAGTGTATAGCCATAACATATTCTCTCCCACCATTGCCAACTCATCACACTGCTCATTTCATTATTATTTTCATCTTTATGATTATTACACCTTGCATTTACTCTGTAGATAGCAGTTTAGTTAATAAACTCTTTTATTTACACCCAGTTGTTGTCCTGTCGTATTCTTTTGAAGTAGAGACTGGAGATCCATTGAATCGAGAAGTCATGGCTTCCGATATGGGATTGGTAAATTTGGCAATGAAGTAATTCATTGTTGTCCTCCCAGAGGACTGATGCCTCATTTCAATGAGAGTAAATTCTAAAATATGTCGTTAACGCTACACACATAAATCATATAAAAATGCACGTCACTGCTGAAGATACCCTGGCAACAGCTTCAGAGACTTTAAAGGGGTACTGCAGCGATTTTTATATTGCGCCTCCATAAAGTTGAGGGAATAGCAAGAGACAGATTAGAAACAGAATTTAATTGATGCAGCAGAGACTGAGATATCTGGATTCACGGTCCCTGATATCAGCCTGGATCTGAAACGCTGGATAATGCAATTCCCATAAGACCCTCTGTGTGTGGTAAATGCCCATGTGTGTCAAAGTCCACAGCCCTAGTTTGTGACACAGGTTAAAACTGGTGTTCAAGCTCTTGTTGAGATAACCCTGAGGACATCATCAAGGAAAATAACCCTAATGATGTCATCAGGCAGAGGGAGGATAATAGATTTTTGAAAGCTGTGTAACATTTAGGTTCCTTCAAAAATGAATGTTTTTGTTTAAATTACCTCAAGGGACTATATCTGATCAACTGCCCAATAACGTGATCTTGCTATTGATGTTGACACTGTTGCTGCATTAGAACAGGTGGAGAGCAGAACGTTGCTCTGAGCACAAACTAGCCGTGGTGCAGTTCACATTGAAAATGTGCCTTTCGGTAGCCTTGACAGACTGATGGCAGATTAACCTGTTTAGCTAGCTTGGCTAGTTAGCGTAGCTGGGTTGTTTCCAGCTGTGGTGGCTGCTTTAATCACAGTAAATGTACATACTACGCTCAGGCGGTTGCCGATGCATTGCAAAAAAATAGAATTACAGGTCAAGTTGCAGGAAATATGGTCACAGTCTCTCCTTCCTGAGTTACATCATTGAATAATGGCCAGAAGTGTTTTTGCAGAACATTATGATGTCACAGTCAAGTTGACCTTTGACCATTTGGATATGAAATGTCATCACCTCATTTTTTCCTTTTAGACATTTGTGTTAAATTGCTTCATAATTAGTGTATGAATTTGTGAGTTATTGTGAAAACTTGTTTTTTTTTTTAAGTCAAAATGGCCTTGACCTTTGACCTTTGACCACCACATTTTAATTAGCTCATCCTCATCCTGAGTCCAAGTGAATGTTTGTGCCAAATGTAATGAAAATCCCTCTGGGTGTTCCTGATATATCACATTCACATGAACATGAGGTCCCCATCACTTTGAACTTTGACCTTTGACCACCAAAATATAATTTTATTTGTGACACTGGGTGGATATTTGAGTTGTACATAAAATTGGGAGTTGTTTATAAATTGTATATATGAGTTAAAGGAGGAGTAGTGAGAAAAGGACAGGAATATATAAAGCTGTACTTTTTCGAACATTATTATTCCTGTTTTGCTTTTTTGCTTTTTTTGCTTGTTTGTTTTTTATCTGTTCTTATTTTGCATGTTTGAAATAAATAAATAAATTCATTCATTCAATGTTGCTTTGTGAGTTTGTACTTTGTGAGTAAGTATCATGCTGTGTAATACCCCGGAGTGAAAGAGTCAGGGAGACCGAAACAAATCACCACAAGGTCATCAATATTTCATCTTTTTTCTCAACAGCTTATACTTGTATTATACATTACATATGTAAACACTGCGTGTCGATATATTCTGCTTTGATAAGGGTCAGAGTTCAGGCTTGGAGGGAATGGTAACCTTGTGAAGACACAGTGGCTGTTCTGAGGGGATTCATTAGTATGCATTTACAGCCAAAGGAATGGGAGAATACACCGTGGTGGGAGAGCAGAAATATGAGCAAAAGCTTTGAATTCATCAAGCGCTTTTCTCTAAGTGTTGATTTTCATTCATGAATTTATCATGAAGCAAGCTGACCTGAATGCACGAAAGCTATCCCAACCACTTACAAAGAAAGTATCAGAAGAATAAATAATTCCTTTGCCTAACTGTAACTTCTTACAGCTACGTACATTTGTTTTGGTAAACATGCTCTCTCCCTCTCTCCCTCTCTCTGTCCTTTTTCCTCTCTTTTTCCTCTCTATCCAAAGATCTGGTTTATGTTTCCTTCAACATAAACGATGATTCAATCTCACTTGAGATAGCTTGTCTAGTGAAATGTTGGTATTTAAATTGTACTATGTTTCAAATGAATCTGGATTATTCTGTTCCTTCTGTTACTTTGTTTATAGTAGTTTTTGTGTCTGCATCTCCCATAACCAGCTCTGTTACTTTAGTTCTACTCACACTTAGATTAAGCTCAATCAGTTTTGTTATATATATATATATATATATATTATATATTTTCTTTTCTTTTTAATATCCGATGTCTTTTGTTGTTTTAGTCCAACTGAAATCATAATTACGCAGTAAAACATTGTAACCGTTCTTGTTAACATTTTATTTCTGAATTAATATTTTTAGATGCTGGAGGAATCAGATACAAAGGTTTCCATTTCCACAGTAAAAATGAGACCTATATCAACAGAACCTGAAAGGAAGAAGCCACTGCTCCAAAACCGTCATAAAAAAGCCAGACTACAGTTTGCAACTGCACATGAGGACAAAGATCTTACTTTCTGGGGAAATGAAACAGAAATTGAACTGTTTGGCCATACACCATCCCAACCGTGAAGCACGGAAGAGGCAGCATCATGTTGTGAGGGTCCTCTGCTGCAGGAGGGACTGGTGCACTTCACAAAATAGATTGCATCGGGAGGAGGTTAAATTATGTGGATATATTGAAGCAACATGTACGGAAGCCCTGAAAGGCAAGTGAAAGAAAGCTTTTTTTTTTCATCTGTGAAAACAAGCCCTGAGAGGCAAGTGAATTTTTTTCTAAGACCTAGAAAACCTTTTTTTTTCATCCGTATGAAGTAAGTGTTTGCTTTTGTAATACTCAATGCGGCCACTGGAGACTGAAGTCCACCACTACCCCGGTCTAAATCAGACTAAAAGCCTCCATGTTTCCCTTAAGGTTTAATTTCTCCATGCACTCTAAACACAAGGTACATATCGTGTGTTATATGTACTTTGACACTATAATCACTTGTGCCTTGCATCTGTCTCTCTCTCTCTCTCTCTCTCTCTCTTTCTCTGAGTGCATGCTGGGAGCAGGTGTGGAAGCATGTTTGTTGTTACCTGAGAGATTTTTCAAACTTAATCTCTTTATTTCTGTATGTTTCTTTTCTGTCTTGGTTTAACTGGTTACATTAGTTGTTGCACTGTAGTTTTTAGGGGGGGGGGGGGATTTTAGGGGATTGAGGGGTTTTATATGGGTAGTCTGGGGAATGTGGCGGTGGTGCAGATGTTACCAGTTCACCTGATCAGCATGTGTGCTGGTTCCTGGTTGGAGAAGCTGATTGACCTTTATGCCATGAAACAGGCCCTGGTGGTCAGCTGCTCGGTGGAGGAATGTAGCCTGGCAGTGAGTGAACTGGTCGGGTACATCATTCTGAAATCAGCCTCCTGTCATGGTTACTATAATGACACATGAAATCTGTACCAACAACGGTGTACCTACCTTTGTTGCCATGGTTACTATGATAACGGTCATGGCTTGGTTGGGATTAGGAAAAGATCCTGATTTGGGTTAAAATAAGTACTTCCTCAAGTCTTTGTTGTCATGGTTACAATATAAACAGCTAGTTTCACATGGGAATCGAACACCGATCTCCTGTGTCGTATTCATCCATCTACCACCACCTCCTCCTGACGTGGACTTTGTCTCTCTTTATACTACTTCACCACACTTTTCCCTTTGCTCCTTCATCACCAGACGTCACCTAGCAACAAAATGTAACTATGGGTCATATTAACCTGCTGCACAGACAACCTGCGGTTTCCAAATGTTCCTCCTTTTATAAGGAACGAGGTTCAGGAGACGGAGCTGGCCCGGCACAGTCAGCTCATATCTCCCATAAAGTTGATTCCACTGAGTTACAAATCTCCTCAGTTGAAGCACGTCTTCTCTTTTACACGACAAGTTTTGATGATTTTGCATAAAAAAGGTTCAATTTTGACTCCACAGTGAATATAACTTCAGAGAATAAGAAGTGCTTTAGATGCGGAATGGAGGGAAATCTCATTATTTCATCTTCGGTCTTGCTTGGGGAGGGAGGAGGTAAACAAGCCAGTGAATACCAGCAATGTGGCCTCGCCCTCTCGTCCTCCAGCAGAGCAGACAGCCACGAGGAGTACACAGGATACAGGAGACAGTGTGACACAGACGCCCAGGTTTAGAATGACAGGCATGTGGGAAATAATGAGGGAATGACCAGGACAGTGAGCAGATGGAGGCAGGGGGGGCTGAAGGAGCAGGTGGGACAGACCAGAGTGGAATACCAGAGTCTTCGTTGGAAGAGGAAGATGAAGAGGACATAGTGGTCAATGATGATATGTTAAAACTTACCCGTCCTAGAGTTATTTTTTAGATTGAGTCAGATTTTGAGAAGAACCCAGGAGAGCCTGGACAGCCAGATTTTTAAGGGTTAAAAAACTGATCCTGAAGGTTAAAAGCCAGATCGCTGATGACGACTAGGTCTGTGTTTTTGCTTTCAATCAGCCTGCTTTTGTTGTCTTTGTTTTGTTTTTGCTCCATTTTAAAAGTGCCATTTAAAATTGGCCACATTAAATGTAAATGGAGCAAGGAACATTGTTTAAAAAAAACCTCTGCTCTTAGTTGAATTGATGTTAAGGGTTTGGGTTAAATGTAATTTTGTTTTGTGTTTTTTAGTTTGTAATTTTCATCCAGGAAACCCACAGCACTGTGGAGAGTGAAGTAAATTGGATAAGGGAATGGAAGAGAGAAGTTAATTTTTGGCCATAAAAACAGCACGAGTGGAGAAGTTGGAATTTTATTTTCTAGAGATTTTACATCGTGTTCTGTTGAATCTTTGTACCTCAGAGTTTTTAAATGCTCTGCTGGTTAGCAAGTGTTTGTAATATTCTGACTAAACAGAACAATTTAAAACCACAATCGACTGTCTGGTTTCTTCAACTTTCACTCAGGAGCAAAAATCAGCCTTTAAACCTGAAAGAAATAATGATGTGGAATTTATTGTGAATATCGATAATGACTGATATGGACATTTTTATCATGATAACAGTTTTGGCCTTGTGACAGTGAAGTATACCTGTACCTTAATTAACAACTGTATTTTATTTTTAATTTGTCAGTTACAGTTGATTGTAAATTGCATACATTATTTAATTCATTGATTTATTACATTCTTTTGTACACCTCTCCAGTGGTGTAAATTGTTGAAATTAATTAGTTTCAATGTGAAGTTTTTTTATGAAGCTTTGCTTTAACTTTGTTGATGGTTGCCATGGAGCATGTCTGGTATGAATTTTAACAAAAGCATGCATAGTATAGAAATCACACAACAACACATTGATGAAAGTTTTTCCTGAAGATTATTTCTATTTTGGCTTGAATCAACAACATAAATAATAGAAATGTTTAAATGTGGCTGTCCTTCAACATTCAAGGATCTAGAGATAGATATTAGAGTGTGTGTGTTTCTAATGTGTTTTATGTACTTACCCATTTTAATAACAATGAAAACACTAATTCACCAAAGTGACCTGTTAAATCTATCATGAGGCATATGGTCAATTTGGAAAAATATACTCAGTACAATTGAATCACAATAAGTTTATTTATTAAACATATTTTCAATGCCAATAACTAAGTTATAACTAAAACTAATGTACATGAGCTGTTTTATACTGACAACTGCTTCAAAATCTTAACTGTCTATTTTCAGTTCACACTAAAGAGTGCATAAGGCAAATACATACGTCTATGAGGTGACAGCAGATAGCAACAGTTCTGGTGGGTCAGTTCCATCTGTTTCCTACTGAACACTATTCTGATGTTAAACTGGTCAATACTTTCACCTGTGAAGGTGGTGACTGCTAGAGCTGAACAGATTCTGTTCTTAAAATGTTATTACTATCATCTATCAATGACAGTAGAAATTAAATAAAAGGCAAGAAATTGAACCTGTGAACACTGAGGACAGAGAGTAATGAACAAAACAAATGTCTAAACAGCTGGTCTGTCCTCTCATCAGAGGAAGCTGAACTGGCAGTGGTTTTCTAGCATCATCATCATCATCATCATCATCATCATCATCACAGCCCATTTCAGAACTAAGGATGTCCATGCAGTTTCCTTTGTCCATACATGAGGTTCTCCTTCTGTGGGCACCAGTCATTCAGTTTTCAGTGTGGATTCCTTTGAATGACAGTAAAAGACAAACACTTTAGATCAGACATGGTAAATCACAGTTAATCACATACATATATATCAGCTGTCGGGACAGGTGCATGAATGTGTACTTCAGTTCAGGACTCTGTGTATGAATTTACAGTATTAAATGAAAAACCCTACAAGATAATGTTCTAGTATATATTGTGTATTGTACTCAATACAATACGATACCAGCAGGAAGAGGAGACAGAAAATAAGTTAATGAGATAAACCTGAATGTTTTGTTGTATGTAGGAAAATCCTGTCAGCGACTGATTTTTTTCTAATAACATGATACTGACTTAATTGTTAAACTATATTTATCTTTGTCATGCAAATGTTTGCTTGTTTGGGACCAGGTATGGTTAGCATAGCAAACACTACGTTATCAGCTAGGTAGCTAGGTTATCAAAGTGCATCTGTAATTCACATTAACTCTAATATTAATTTGGATGTTAACTGTCTCCTGTTCTTCGGTCAAAACACGTAGGAAAAAAACACACTAGCTTATAGGGAGCATCATACACACTAAAACTGTAGGATGTTCAGAAAATAAACATTTACTAACCGAAAAAAAAAAAAGTATATCAGCATCTCTCCAGTCTGTTAGTGCCGAAGAACGAGCCGTCATTACAGTGAATTGTAAACTCAAACAAACTAAATAACTGACAGCAAAACTTTCTGCAAGATTTCTCCTCCACCAACAGATATTGAGAACATAACAGAAATTTAACACAACTGATTCTATAGGATGCGCATACAACCTAGGTTCTCCTTCGGTGACTGACCTTCCGGCCTGCCTCATCAGCTTATCAATCATTGCAGACCAGGCATGTCAATCAAACAGGTACACCCCCAAAAATACCTGCTTCTTAAGGCCTAATATCAAATTCATTAGATGATTATTTTTTTGAAAAAATGTATTGACTGATTATATTGGTGTTTTTTGAATGGGTGTGTAATTGGAGCCAGAGTTTTTTGGAGACAGCCCCTAGCCGGCCTCAGTAGTACTGCACTTAAAGTCACTTCCGCATTGGCTTCACTTCTCACCCCCGCAGCCTACGTCCATTTTTATATACAGTCTATAGGTCAGCTCTATCAGAGATCTGGAAAGAGAGGTTTTTCTCTGCGCTCCGGTGATGGGCAGCTGCTCAATGAGTCTGCAGAGATCCACAGATATGCAAGACGTTTATATGAGAAATTGTGTTGAACTAAATTAAAACAGTATGGTGAAGGGCCAGTTGCCCCTGAGTTGCAGGAGGACAGTCCTCACCCTCCGAAAAAAAGGGGACCTGCAGAACATAAGAAACTGGCGGCTGGCGGCCCTCCTCTGTACTGATGACAAACCCCTCTTCAAGGTCTTAGCCAACAGGCTGAGGAAAGTGATAGAGCAGGTCATCCATATAGATCCAATATACTGTGTACTTGGCAGGTTGATAACACACAATATAAATGTAATTTAGCTTTTGGACCTCTCCAGCTCATTTGGTATTAAACTATCTATTAACTATTATTTCAAAAGACCAACAAAAAGAATTTGATCTGATTGACCATGCTCTGGCAAATGCAGGAAGATTTTGGGTTGAGCTCAGGTCTAACTGCTAAGATTCAGGCCTTGGCTGGACATATTGAGAGTGTACTCAAAATTAACGGTGTTTTGAGTGCAGAGTGGTGTCAGACAGAACTGCCCCCTCTCAGGCATGCTGTACTACATGACAATAGAACCTTTCCTCCAGAAACTAAGAACAGGTCTCACTGGTTTTAAGCTTCCAAATTGTAATTCAGTATTAAAATTATCTGTCTATGCAGATAATGTTATCATTTCTGATAAAAATCAGGATGACATTAACTTTTTAGTCAACAGTGTTCAAATTTTGATCTCCTCTGCTGAAGTTAATTGGGGAAAAGGTGAAGCCCTGAAAGTGAGGGGGTTCATACAGAGACTGCTGACTGGCCCTACAGACCTAGCGTGGAGGCCCACAGCCTGTGCTGTCCTGGCTCAGTGCAGGGGATGGGGAGTGGAGGAATTTTTGTTCTTAATGGACCTGAGAACCCACAGACTGGGAGATCTTCTATGAGATTTTTTTTTAAATCTGGGGATTTCTGAAAAAAGGGATTTAAGTTTTTGAACTCACTTTTCTGGATTTGCTGTAATTCTTAATTTCCCATTTATGACTATTGCCTAACTATTGTTTCAGAACCATGGACAGCGCTGTTAGGTGTTGTGCTGGAGGAGATGGATAGAGAGACAAAACACGTCACTTACTTAGCCTGTTTTCTTTTCATAGTTGTAAAAACAACTTTTGATCCTAATTCCACCCCCACCCCCCCACCCCCCAGTATAGCAATCCATAGGCAGGGGGTGAAAGGGAACTGATGGGGCAGTCAACAAAAACAAGAATGAGAGCGAGATGTAAGCTGTAAGTGTTTACTGTCTTAGTCTGTCCTTTACTGGATCTTTCTGTGTGCCTGTCAATCGGGTTGTGCATGAAAGCTCTTGTACATGGGAGTTGTGTCCCTTTAACGGTTTCTTCAATGAACATAACAAGACTCATACCCAGGCCTCCTAGGTGAAAGTCTTATGTGTGATCCATTCTTCCACCACAGTTTAATATTAGTGTGGACTTTGCTGCTCCTTATACATTCTCACCTGACTTCCTAAAGACTTTCCAGCAAGTCTTCGCCGATTGAAATACATTTCTATTTGATATGTAGTCTCTGCAAAGACCTTAATGACCAAGTTCTATCGTATCTTAAAAAACACATAGTGCCCTATTATCCCAGATATAACAGTTTGCTCTCAAATGCAGGCTTATATGGTTCGTAAAGTTTCCAAGAGAAGAATGGGAGGCAGAGCTATCAGGCTGCTCTCCTGTGGAACCAGCTCCCAGTTCAGGTTTGGGTGGCAGACATCCTCTCCACATTTCAGATTAGGTGTGTCCTCTTTGATGAAGCTTATAGTTGGGGCTGGCCTTGAGCCATCCCTTAGTTATGCTGCTATAGGCCCAGGGTGCTGAGGGAACTCCCATAATACACTGAGCACTTCTATCTTCTTTTGTCTCTCTCACACTTCCCATTCATTTACATCACACTACTGCATGTTATTAACTTTGTGTCTTCTCTCTCCCATAGTTTTTGCTGCCACTACTACTCAACGCCCATCATTATGTATTTATTTTTTTATTTATTTATTCCTCTTCTTCTGTGGTTTAATAGTGGCTCTGCTGCTCTGCCACCTTCAACTCTGGTACAGAGTGAGGTCAGCCAAACAAACCCTTAAAATAAAGAGATGCAAATGGATTCTTCTGAAAGAATGAAAATAGGCAAGTAATGTAGTCGTCATCAGTAATGGAAAGTGTGGAACATTGTTCTGCAATGCATTTGTTTTTTCATTATGCCACAAACACATATAGAGGTTTGGCTGTTGAACAGATACAGTGGTGAAAAATTGCTCATTTGTCCTTCAGTGTGAATCCCAACTCGATGACACAGCAAATTAACCTCCAAAAGGGCACTGCTCCAGGGTTTTGTGAGGGAGATGTCCCCTAAGCTGATTTTAGACCTACGTTCTCCCTTGGCAGAGTGCCGCACAGCCCCTTGATTGAATACCACTTGACATATTTTCAATAGGTTTGTCACCTTTTTCCTGTACTCCTGAATATACATCAGAGCAGCTGGTGTCTCATGAGAGGCGTCGATCCTTCCTTTTCCTTTTAGCTCTCTGATACTGTCTTTAGGATACTTCCTTTTCCTTGACAAATGGAAATGTGCAGGTATCACTGATCTATACACCCTCCAGTTATGACTGCAGTAACTTTTTTGTATAAGAGATGGAAAGAATATACTGTATAAAATCAGGAAACATCAAAGCAAATGACTGTTAAAGCTTGACAATCAGAGTTGCTGGATTCTGTCAGTGGAGGCACCTTAATTTTTGCCTAAATGTAGATAAAATCTACAAAAGGGAATATTTGAATGTTTCTAACTGGACCATTTCATGTTCTTGACCTTGTTCTTTCCATTGTTGAGTTCAGACATGAATACTTTCAACATAACTTGCAAGATAATGTTTTATTTGTGGTTTAGTGAAGTAAAACATGACAGATAAGGATCTGGAGTGAGTAGAGATGAAACTGTAGCCCAGAGCAATAAAACCAGTCATAAAGAATATATGCTCTTTAATAGAATGTATAACTTCATACAGTTGCTTTTTAAATAAGTAGATTCATATTTAAAAATGCACTTGAAATAAATACATCCATTTGTAAAATGCACTCTAAAAATATACCTACGTTTAAAAATGATAAAAATGAAAAATTTATGTTTCAAATAGTTAAAAAGATTTATAAAAAAAAAGCAAAAGAAAAAAAAAGCAATAAAGTCAAGTTAAGGTTCATGGTGGCCAATCAAATGCTTCAGCCACTTCCTGACTGTTGACTTTCTGGTAACGCTAGGGAAGGTGAGCAGCTGATGAGCGCAGAGTAGCTTATATTGAAGTGTGTGGGTAAAAGAGGAGAGAAATATCCGAGGCCTCACGCACCTTTATGCTAATGTGCCATTCACTTCCCTGGTGTGTCTGCTAAGTTATAACATGTAGCTAACTCGCGGACATTTCTGTTAGCTGCGGTGCATGATGCTAATTTTCATTAGTGATTTAGAAGCCTGTTGACCCGATACAAATTTTTACTACAGTAAACCTCATTGGTCTATGTTAAAATCATTTGCGGCCTAAAGGTCTGCCAGCTGCAGTGCTAAATGCTCCAATGTAAAATCCTATTGTCTATTATCCTAACAGTGTTAATAACTTTGAAATATTGATTGGTAATGCGTTTAAAAAATAATGCTGAGAGGCAGACAACTTCTGCCCTTATGGTGTGTGAAAGAAGCTGTCATTCATTGTGTTCTGAAGTATTTTTTTTCCCCCACTATTTGTGTTAACTGCTGCAGCTGGCTGCTGGCTAAAATGTATGTTACTAGAGAATTCCCACTGTTAATTCTAGTTATTTCTGCAGTTCAGAAGAGTTGAATGATGAAAGTTCAACAATATATTAAAACTACACCAGTGACTAGAAAGTTGTCATTTTTTTTGTGACTTCTTTTAGGCATTAAAATTGCGATTGAGTTTATTCTGAAAGTATTAGCTCTTCAAACTAATTATTTTCATTGATTGTGGACGAAATTAAATTTTGAAACTGAAGTGCTGTGAATTGGAGCATTGAGTTTATTTCATAAGCTTAATCCTGTAATTAGGAATGCTTGTAAAAGTAGCATGAAAGTAATTTTATCTTGACCTTATTTGTAGGCCAGGTTTTTTTTTCATATGTGTTGAGTTAGAGATCCCTTAAGACGGATTGAGACTCTGGAGGGAGATCTTGGAGCCAACTGAGGGTGATTCAAGACTTGAGAAGATCTCAGAGATTCCAGAGAGAGATTTTTCCAGTGCTCGATTGCGAGCATAACCCAAAGAGATATTGAGCTACCTGCTTGCAGTAAGGAAACTGCAAACTAAGGGACACTCATGTATTTCTCCCCTCCTTTCAAGTGTGGTTGGACTGAACTGCACACACACATACGGCTCCTGCGACAGTATACTCACCTTGTTTCATAGTGGTTCCATGGTGGACCTGGAGTGGAACTACGACTCTTCCAAAAAACAATTTAAGACCGAGGTCTCTCTTTATTTTATTTTTGTGTGCAGTTTATTATTTTCAACTGATAAGAGAAACTGAATTTGTATGTACTGTACATTTTGTACTTACCTTGGGCCCCACTTATTCATTACCACCTTGACTGGTCAATATATTCACTTACAATTTATAGCAGTGTCCTGTGCTCTACTCTCACTGTTGTCATCCAGCTTCTTGACCCTGCTGTTCCTAAGTTCTTCTGATATCTGGTCCAATCTTTACAGTTATATATTATTGCTAATTTCCTCAAATACTACTTCATTGTAGCAAACACGGGTTACAAAACGGTTACCAGCTTCATATAAAATCACAGTGAAAATGCCAGGTGGTAGGTGTTCGATTACTGTGGTTAATTACGGTCATTAATTTATCTCAGGTTCTGTATGGCGTCAGCCTGCAACAGACTCCCAGATGCATGCGCAGCAAGAAACCTGCATTTGTTTTGTGCCAGTCAAAATGGCGGAAGGCAGTTGCAGTGACAGATTTTTCACCCTTCTACAACCCTTTTTACACCATGATTAGTGGGTATAGATGGGGTTTTTTAAACGTGGGTTACGCTGCCAGACAAATTTGCTTTTCTGTTTGGAGCAATGTCATCACACGCAGTTACGGAGCACACACATAGACGGAGAAAGAGTGGGCTGCTAGTCGCCATGCAAACTGGTAAAACAGATCCATGGCATCTCATCTCCTGGTTGGAGCTCCTGTCAGTGCTCCTGTCACGCTTTGGTCGGTAATTGTGTGTTTTTCAAACTTATTTCTGGGCTGCAGCTCACTCTTTCATCCCTGAACACAGTGTGGCCGCGGTGTTTTCTGGTTTAACAGCACCGTGCTGGGCAGGTGACAGGTATGTTTACAGCAAGGGTCTCCAACACTTGGCTTGCGAGCTACCATTAGCTCACCCCCAGTTTTAGAGTAGCTCATCCAAGATTTTCTGAGAATATAGTCTGTACAAACCATGGATGCGTAGTTCAAAACTTTAAGCAACAAAATTTCACTCAGTAAATGTATTCCAAATCCAACTAAATCAAATACACAGACATACCCACTCTTCAACACCAAATCAATATTTGTCAGTTGTCAGTCAAATGAGTTACGCTGTCAAGTTTGTTTACATCAGGAATGCCTTAGGCAACATGCAGTGATACCAACTTTTCTGATACTAGAACACATGTAAACTAAACAAAGAAACCGGAAATATGTTACCATGGATACAGTGAGTTAAACTGTGGGCTTCAATGTGAGCCATTTTTTTTTATTAGCCCATGTTTGTTTACATCTTAGAAAATTAAGTGAACTGAATTTCTCTTTTGTTATATACCATTGGATATATTGACAACTGTCACTGGATTACTTATATTATATTATATTATATTTATGGAGGTGTATTTGCAGTGGTGTTATCATGTCTGAGTTCAGGTTTGACTGAATCAGGACTCTGATTTTGTCTACTGTGAGTTTCAGATTTTTTTGGAACAAAATGTGAGTTTTGGATATTGATATTTGCTGATTTGTTAAATGACCTCATTCATCTGATTTGGTTTGGAGTGTTCTGATACCATATGTGTATAAATGCAACCAGTAATATTACACATGAGGAGCTCTCAGCCCCTTTCATTTTGTCAAAGTATCTCTTGGAGTAAAACCCCTGGTTTCCAGTGTCTGTGCTCTGAAAGATGTTACAGCATGTGAAAATAACAGTAATAATAACACATTAAATATTCCCTTGTTAACAGAGTGGTTATGCAGCAGGCAAACCCAGTACTGCCACTGGTTCCATATCTACATCTGTGACACAGATGTGTTGGCAATATTATTTCATACCATTTCCTCTCTATGAGTGAGGATTGATATGAAGGATACAATTCTTCAGCAATGGCAGGACAATTACAATAACCTATACATGTGTAGCAAGGTACAGAGAGAAGCTAACTGGCTATCAGTGAGCATATGACCATTGAAAAAACATGTTTAGGGATGACAGAGCTGGCTAACGAGGTCTGGCTAAGGAAATTACTCACCTTAAAGTTATTATATGTAATTTTTAAACATTAAAATGACTAGACATATGTTGTATATATTTTAGTGGTGTACTTACATTTTCCGAAATGTTTCCAGTAATTCGCAAACCTAGAGAAATATGTAATTTTAAAATGGTAACGCTCTGTGTCATTTGGTCTACTGTCAATGACATCATCATCAATGAGCATGGGTCTGGATTGTAGTTGCCTGCCAGGAGCTCAAAATAGATTTTTCTCCAGTTTTAGGCTACATACACTTTTCACACCTTGAATATTTTCAACTACATATTTTAACCTGATGAAGAATTTTAGTCATTGGACGTCTGGATCTTAAGTTATCAGAGAGAAAAAGCAGGCAAATATTAGACAGCTCATATCCCAGCCGCTGGAGGAGTCCTGTCCTGTTTTTCTGCTGAAGAGCATTGGTAAATCACTGATTTGTGAAACTGCTTTATTTGTTAACCAGATTTTATTCTCTGATCTGTTTGTTATGGAGAGAATGGCCCTTTGTGGACTACCAGGAAAAATCTGTTTAAGGTCTGGTTCATACTTTATTAAAGAAACAAAGGTAAGAAGTCTCAGTTGGGGAATCTATGATTTAAAAAAAAAAATGAGACTGATTTATTCATTCATGGTTTTAATCCCTTGGTCCATTTGTTATGGAGAGCAGGAGATCAGTGTGAATAATTTGGCTACTGGGAAAAACGTATTGAACGTCTGGTTCATAATTTATTCAAGAATCAGAGGTAAGCAGTCTCAGTTTCCACCTACTACAAGACATCATGTGTCCGCAGACAAGCTTCGGTGAATCACTGATTTTTTAAAAGTTATTTTTAGGACATTGTTGGGAATCAGAAACATGTGGTCTCCACCACTTTGAATGTACTTTCACAGACAATGGAACTTCCCCACATTTCCTCACTGTTCACACCTGGGGACAACCCTCCCCCAAGGACCTCACTGACCAGTCAGTGTTGGTCAATCTGTGACATGTGACCCCCCCCAGGGTGTCACCAGACAAGACCAGATCCCATTCTTTGTTCTCTCTCTTCTCTCCTCGGCGTGCTCAGGAGCAGCAGCTCCTCTTCCCTCGGCTCTTTGAGGAGCAACAAAGCCCCTAGCACTAGGTCAGCACAGGTTACCTGGAACAACAGCTTTCTTGCGGGCCTGTGCACAGCAGACTGCGACACCTTCCCTGACTCTGCTTTTCAACACAGAGTAAACAAGTTAACTTAAGTGGCAGCGGCTACGACACAAAGTCTGCCAGCTGATTTTCCAAGCAACAGGAGCCACAGCAGAGTTAGCGCGGAACAGCTGTGAGAAGAAAAAAGGAGAAAACAGCAGCCTGTACAATGCAGAGACCACACAGCCAGACAGGACTTCACACCACCAGGAAGCCACCCAACTCACTGGACTCTTCAACAACAGTGGAAAGGACCTTTTTGTTTTGTTCCAAGGACTGGGTAATGTTAGCTGACTGGCTATGTGTTTAACCTCACGTAGCACAGCTAAGCAGCAGAAGTCTTAACCTTTGTTAATGTACATGTACATGTTGGTTAATGTTTTGTTGTTTGTAATGTTTGCTTTGGTTGTGGTTAGCTACACAGTTAATTGGGTACTTGTATGTTTACACACATACCTGTAGTACGTCTCATTTTAGCTAACCTTCTCGCTCTAACTTGGTACTTTCAGATGGCATGAGCTAGGCTAATAAAGGAACTCACACCTTCCCTCCCCCACACACCAGGCGGTCCTGTATATACTTTAGATTAGACATTGTGTTTTTACTCTGTTCCATTGTAAATAAATGTCTTTAAGTATAACTTCTGGTGTGTTTAATGTTGCACAAGTGTGAATATTGCCAACCTCTACTCAGTAAAATTCCAATCCTTCAACTTAAACTTATTGTTGATATGGTTATTTGGTTATAGCTATTAAATTAATAATTAACCAGAGTTCCAGATTAATAGTGATTTTAGGCTGGTGCCCCCGAAGACTTTAATTGATTTTGAGGTTATTATTTAATATTAATATTTTTAATATTAATATTTTCTTCATTTATGAATGCCAATTAATTGATAAACAACCGAAGGCCAAACATATAGTGCCCCGCTCGTGAGGCGGAGCTCAGACCCAACAGCATTTTGCCTTTATTCAGATCGCTACAGAGAGAGAGAGACAGGAAAGTCAGAGAGAGAGACAGAGAGGAGATGACATGCGGGCCACTGGTCAGACTGGAACCCAGCCATTACTGGTAAGACTAAGCCGTTATGGTATGTGCTCTACGAGGTGAGCAGCGAGCCGCCGGGGGGCCACGAATTACAGATTTTTAAAGTGAAACTGCTTTATGAATGTTTCTACCGGTTTTAATCCCCTGGTGTGTTTGTTATGGAGAGGAGGACACCTCTGTGGATAATTCAGCTGCTGGTAAAAACCTGCTGAATGTCTGCTTCATAAGTTTTCAGAGAAACAATTAAAACAAAGGTTAGCAGCAATCTCAGCTCCAGCTCTTCCCTGAGTCTCTGTCCTCCGTACAGCGTCGCTCAAAAACTGACTTTAAATGTCAAACTGCTTTATTCAGTGTTTTTAATGGTTATAATCACCGGGTCTTTTGATTTTCTGAATCATTGACACTGAAGGAATCCAAACTGGGAGTAGTTTACGTTAATGGTGGTGAAGACAAAAACTCCCATGATCCCACGCTATTTCATGATGTCATCGAACGCCATCTTTTGTTATTGATTTGATTGAGAGAACCCTAGAGGCAGATGTGGCAGACTGTGTGTTTAAAGCTACAAACAATCTGCACAAGTCCCTGAGGGACTGATCACAGATAAAAAAAAAGGCAGGGTTTCAGTTGTCAATAATATCACACAGTAAATAAATTAAAATATCCTTCCAAAGGCTTAAAGAATTGCCATTGAACATATTAAATATCACAGTTAAATAGTGAAAATTGTCAGCTTTCCAGGCATATTCCATACTGAAAATAAGAAAAGGAAAGTGATGTACAGTGGCTAGTAACACATTTTCCCCATCCAACTGTCAACATCTCACTGAGTTAAACTTATAAAAAGAACAGCAAAACCTAATGCACATCAGCACACGGACGTGGAAAACAAACCCTCTGTAAAAACAGAGAGTCACAGTCCTTTAGGGGAACAACAGGAATTGCAGTTAGCACAGCTGCTACCTGCAATTGTAAGGCACCAACTGAAGTAACAATCTGATGCATGTGCTCCTTCCTGCTGTCAAGATATTGTTAAGTATCTGCAAGTTGAAAACATCTGCAAAACACAATCCCCCCTGCTGACATGGCACAAGTGTAACAGTGCACGTGTTGTTCAAATAATAAGGCGTCTTCAGAGGAGCATCAAGGAGGGAAGGCGAGAGAGCTTTGCCTGTGGACGAAGGTGTCCGGGTTCATGGCCCATCTGCACCAACAGATATTTATTTTTAGCTGCTATTTCACCTTAAACATGTAATAATGCCTTGTGTGTAAATAAAAAACACCCACATGCTGCAAGCCACTTTTTATTTAATCCTGAAGGAGCAATAATTAATCTATGACCTTTATCAGCCTCTGCATTAATGTCCAGCAGGAGGACAACAACACTGATAGGACTTAAACACCAAAACTGTGTTTCAATCACAGGTACTGGGAATGTTTGGATGAACTTTGTGTGTTTCCACTTCAGGGACCAAAGTCAAGATTAAGTTTTGGCAAAGTTCTCTTAACCCCCAAAAAGTACCTGCTTGGAGGGTAGTACTTTCTGAAAGTACAGGAGCCTTTGGGGTGGATTTCTGATTGGTTGATTGCTCCAGCAAAAAATTCTGTAGCTGCATGTACAGTTTTCATTGTACTTAAGCATCTCAACATGGGGTTACAGAAGAACGCATATAACATCTGGACCGACGACAAACTCCAGTTGTTATTGAATATTAATGCTAAAGAGGATATCCTGGGGGAATTGGAAAAAGCAACCCGCAATGACAAAGTATATGCAAAAATCTCCTGCAAGTTAAGCTTCTCCTGGCAAAACAGTGCCAGGAGAAGCTTAAAAAACTAAAACAAGACTACAAAAAGCTAGGACCAAAACAGCAGAGGGGGATCTGTCTGGCAGACTACCAGAAGGTTTGACTGACTTTACGCATTGCTTGGACCCCGGCTGATTTTCTCTGGCTCAGCAGCACCGACGTAAATGGCTACTTTATTGTCGGAGGAGACAGACAACCAATCGGGTGAAGGTAAATTAAAATCACACTTGCTATTGTGTTAAAGTTGTCACAGTGCATCATGATCAACAGGAGCATGATTTGGATCTCTTGCAGTGTCGCACGGATGCTGCATGTCCATCACTTTGTATGGCATTACCGTTGTGGTATAGTCTTCTGCATTACCACCATCTGCTTGACTGGAGTGGAACAAATTGTTGTTGCTGTCGGTTATTCATACGTTAGCAGGTTGATTCGTCTAATCTTCCCGGGTCTTTAGACCACAGTAGAAACGCAGGCAACCAGTGTTCTGAAAGAACTTTGTAGTTCCTTGAAAAAGTTTCCTGGGACTAAAGTTTCCAGGTGCTTTTACTTTGACTTACTTTAACTTTAGTATCTATCTTATGTTGTTGATTAAAGCGAACATACAAATAGCATTGTATATTGTGTTGTATGATTACAATACTGTGCATGTTGCTTTTGTTAAAGTTTTTACCAGATATGCTGAATTAAAACCATCAACAAATTTAGGGCAGGAGCTTCCTAAATAGATTTATTGGATATAAAAAACAGGTTGTAAGAAATGGATGAATTCAACTGTAAGTATTTTTAAAAAATTAAGAAAATACAGTTGTGGATGAAGGTAAAGTTGAACTTCACTGTCACAAGACAAGTTTGAAAAAAAAAAAAAGTTAAATGTCCAGTGCAACACAATTTTTAGTAACAAGTATAACACATTATTCAGTCCTTGTATGTGAGACAGTTTTTATGTAGCAAAGTCACAGCCTGGGGGGAGAAGCTGTCTGTGTCTAGGTCACTATGAACGACCTTTCTAGATAAGTGATGCTCTTGGAACAACACTGATGTAAACTGTAACAACTGAGAGAAATATGAATTCTGAACTTAAAATGTGTTATAGCTACAGTGGGCAATTTACAGATGTTCCCTAAATGCCTCCCTTGCACACTATCGTCAGAGATGTTTTAAGAGAGAGGACTTACAGCTCATGCCACTCAGACTGATGTATGGTCCCAAATTGGCTAGTTTGAAAAGAGTGAAATGAAATGTTCAAATATAAGACTTACCCAAGTTGAAACCGAGTGATTTTATATCTACATGAACATTGCATAACTTTTATGTATTCAAAATCTATTAAATGATTTAAGTTGCACTTTAATATGGGGTTGAATGAAGTAATCCATCATTGCACTGAGCTCCATTAAAAAAAATACTTATCCCAAAATAACACTGGATAAATGAGGCTCATAGTGAAAGGACCCTCCCAAAGTCAGGGCCAAGCCACTAACCAGCCAAGCAGATTTTATCCTTATCTTACCCACACCCTTATCAGTCTGGCTGATATTATTACTAGTTATTTTTCATTACTGAAGAATTGTTATTTGTAATTTATCATTTAAAAAAAAAAAAAGAATAAAATTCAGAACAGGATTAAAATTGATTTATATCATAAATACAACAGAAATAATTTCTAGAGCAGAAACAGTAACGTTCAAAACAGCAAAGTCATTATTAACTCAATATCTCGCTGTAAAGAAATCTAATGTGTCAGTAAAAAAAATACTGTATCTAAACATCAAAATACTGAGTGAAGTTTAGAAAGAAAAATGAGAACACAGACATCAGAAATCAGATCAGACGTCTTGTCCCGCGTCCTCCCTGCTGCTGACTCAACAACTTCTCCAACCTGAACAACCACAGAGTTGCTTGTTCCAACCCTCCGATATGACGTATAGTGTACCACCAGCAGTGTACCAGACCTTCATCACCACGGTTACAATAACGAACATGTAGCTGAGAACGGTCACAAAAAGGAACAAAAAGGACTTAGGTTAGGTTGCGGAAAAGATTGTGCTTTGCGTGTAAAATAAGTACTTCCTTTAGAGGACCTTTGTTGTCATGGTTTCAATAACAACAAGGTGTTTAAGGTTGTGGAATGGTTATGGATAAAACTAATAACTAACTACAGGTTTCACACAGGAATTGAACACTGGTCTCCTGTGTAATAGTTCCATCCACCCCAACCTCCTCTGAAAGTAGACTTTCACACGCTTTATACTATGTCACCTGACTTCTTCCTTTGGTCCAGTCATTATGACTACAACCACTAAACGTCACCTGACCATAAACCATAACTGTGGGTTGTAATAAGCTCCTGCACATGTGACCTATGGGCTCCTTTTTTCACAGGACGTCAGTCTCAATTCACTGCTTGCAGGTACAGCTGGTATGGAGAGGGAGTTTATAGTAATGTGCAATGTAAGAGCTAACAAACTAATCAGTTAGACTTACTCAGAAACAGCTTTCATTTTGCTATAAGCTTTTAGCGCACTGTGGGTGTGTGAAACATTTGGACATCCGGAAAAAACTGTTGTAAAGATCGTTTTTCTGCAAGCTTGTTGAACAGGTGGTTTGATAAACTACTTGCACTTACAGTAACAAGCACAGTTGTTGTTAGCTGGAGTAAACTTAGAGTTATCTTTACTTCACCTGGCTCACTCTGTCTAGACACTACAGTCTCTCTGATCTGCTGTTCTGCTGTGTGTGTGTGTGTGTGTGTGTGTGTGTGTGTGTGTGTGTGTGTTGCATGCACTAAGTATGCAGCCCCACCCCCGGCAGAGAGCAGAGGAGAGGAGAGAAGCAGTGCGACCATAAATGACCATAAAAGTATAAAATCAATGTGGCCACGAGTGTTGATATTGTGGTGGGCTGCCACAAATAAATCAATGTATGGGAAACACTGCTTTTTGCTTGGTGTAAGATATCAAGTACAAAAACAAGGAATTTTATTACCAAACTAAATCACCACAAAAGGTAACTAAAATGTGTTTTCTTAAGTTGCAGTGCGTTGAGCTCTCAGGGCCACCGTACTTCAAGCCAAAATGTCCATTAATGACATTTATAGAGCCATCTTCCTTGTTTAAGCAGAATAAAATGAAGGTGGTGAAGGGAATAACTGTCCTGAATGTGCAAGGCTTAGTTTTTGCTTGAAAACACACCACTAACCAGAAAAAAAAAGCTGCTCTAGAAATGTCAGCACCTGGTGAAGTAATCGCTGAGCGCTGGTATTGACCAACAATTCTGTGAAACTCCTGCAGAGATATTTCGGTCATCAGTACGGGGCGGCACGAATCCTTTTAATTACCCCTTGAACTGCTGATGTTTAATTAAAGTGGTGAAAATCATTCAAGGTTTTTGAAAGGAAGTTACAATGTGATAAGTGAATGTTTTCTCCTTTGATCCAGGAACACAAAAATAACTGTTCCAGGGACCAAAGGCACATTCTGACACGATGAGTCCTGCTAATGATTCATAAGAATCACTTACATAAAGCTAACTACAAAGAGTGTTTCAGCTGCAGGGCAAAGATAAAATAATGTAAATACTAAATGGAAAATGAGACTTTCTGAAATACCTTGATCACATTACAAACACTGCTATGAATATGGGTCAGATTAGGTTGAACAACAAACAGCAGTGTTAAAAAAAAAAAAGGTCTGGCAATCAACACTGATATCTTTTTTTCATATTCTCGTAACACAACACAACAGAAAAGAATGAATTTCCGCTTGGGAATAAATAAAGTATCTATCTATCTATGAAAAAGAATGTGTACAAGACATAAATATGCATACAGCTTGTAAAAGATTAAAATGTATAAATACAGGATAAGAATTGTAATAAAATATACATATGTATATGTAGATGTTAAATACGTCAATCTGCTTAAAAAGAGACACACCTTTATATATATATTTTAAGCTATTGTATCTTAAGTACCGATTAAGTGATGATTTCATTGTATTCTGTTTGTTGCTTTCTTGGTGCAATACCTCAAACCACATGTAGAAGCCAGCACACTGCAGAATAAATCCTGCACATAAGCTAAAGTTTTTGGTCTCTTTGTTATCCAACACAGGTGGGTTGATATTCCTCAGAAGTAGATGCTCATACCCTACCATGGTGGAGCCCCAGTGAAGTTGTGTAGTTAAGAGATTTTGTAGTAATGTAGAGAAAACTGATTATGAGCCATCAGGGAGACCGATAACCGATATTTGGAACCGCTATGCCGACACAAAACTACTGCTGTATAAGGACACTCGACGTGGCGTCCAGGTGTTTCTATTATTTTGTCCACCCCGTTTCTATCAGTAAAGTAGACTAAATAACAGAAACACCTCTGTATAAGATAACACAGCTCCACACACTACATCCTCCATAATGATCACACAGGTGAATCAAAGTGTCTAAAACTATTTTAATAAAAACTCTCCCTCTCTCTCTCTCTCTCCCTCTCTCTCTCTGTCTCGCTCTCTGTCTCTCTCTGACCAACAGATGAGCTTGTTCATCAGAGTGTGGTGTTGTTGTAACTTCAGTGTAGAGGATCGTGATGTTTATTACATCTTCAGTGATGTCTGCCGTCTTAGGTTTGACACACATCTCCGCTCGCTAACCGGAGCTGCTCTAGCCTGTGTACACACCAGCCTTCAGTGTGATAGGCTATTACTCATGACGTGTAACCAATCAGATGGCATTGTGGGCGGGACACAGTGACATACGTTTGTTCAGTTTACTCTCCCAACTCGTTTTTTTAAAAAACAAACTGCTGCAGTGCAAGTTCTGTCAAAAAACTAAGTTGTTAAGTTTCCTTGTGCATTTTTAAGTGGTGACACGTTAATTCTGGAGCTTTCTTAATGGGTATACTGCATTTACCTGTGTATCACGTAGACTACATCACTGGAGTCAATATGAATTGCCCAGAAGCTGAAACAGAGAGGTCAGAGGAATATCGGCAGCTAATGAGAAGTGCCGGTACGCAAAAAAATGTAACAGTACGCTAAAGAGTAACATAAAGAAGTGCCGGTAGTACCAGCCCACTTAAAGCACTGATTGTAATATAATGTATGTAATGTATTATAATCCATTTATAATTAATGTAGGGCTGCACGGTGGTACAGTGGTTAGCGCTGTCGCCTCACAGCAAGAAGGGTACTCGAACCCTCCACACTCTGTGTGGAGTTTGCATGTTCTCCCTGTGCCAGTGTGGGTTCTCTCCGGGTTCTCCGGCTTCCTCCCACAGTCCAATGACATGCAAAATGGGGACTAGGCTAATTGAATAATCTAAATTGACCATAGGTGTGGCTGTGAGTGTGAATGGTTGTCTGTCTCTATGTGTTTTCCCTGCGATGGACTGGCGACCTGTCCAGGGCGTACCCCGCCTCTCGCCCGAAAAGATGCTGGGATAGGCTCCAGCCCCCCCGCGACCCTACTAGAGGATAAGCGGTAGAAAATGAATGAATGAATAATTAATGTAACATGTTGCCTCTCACTCCGCCAAATAGGGACACCAACATAAAAAGCCAAAAACAAGGTAAATTGCTGCTCAGCAAAATTGCATCATAACACGTTGGCTCTGTTCTGTTCAGAAGTGGATGTCATCGTGACAATTTTAGCACCAAAAGTACTTTTCCACCGCTTACTGAAACTCAGCTTGAGGTCTTCTCACTCAGAACATCATATGCCAACCTACAAAGGCTAACCTTAACAAGCTGTCTACAAAAAGTCAGGGCCTATTCTGAGCCATCCTTTGCTTATTATGAAAACAAGCACACAATCTGAAGAATACTCTGGGAGGTTTTGGTGAAGTCAATGTGACCACTAACTTACCTGATCACAGCTCTCCTACCTTCTCTCTCCGCTCCTTTTCTCTGCTCCCCGCCTCGTCCAATTCAAGGCAGAGCTAGAAGGAATATTGGAGGGAAAAAAAAGAAAAATGACAGAAACTGAGATGTAGGGAAATAAAAACGTAAAAGTAAATTATAACACAAAAGTAAATTATAGAGAGTAGAATAAAGTGCAGCAAAAAAGTAAAATTCTTTGCTACAGGCTGCAGATATGATGATATCATGAACATTGTGATAATCCCAATGATTTATTGAGGAATATTATGAGGAAAATGACATGGAATTTATTGGTTGTTAGGCATTGAACCTTCTAATACATACAGTAATGTTATTGCTCATTCTTCTATCCATCCATCCATCCATCCATCCATCCATCCATCCATCCATCCATCCATCCGTCCATCCGTCCATGGCATTCATAAACTGCTCAATATTCAAGCGCAATTTGAACATCATAATTCAAATTTGCTGCATCGTAATCTGCCTTGAGAGGAAAATAAATCACACTGGCTTCCTTATAGTAATTCACAGGCCTGTACCGGTGCTTTATTCATTCCAGTCTGTCAGTACACATGAGCATGGCTGCACAGGATGAAATCGCAAGTCTAGAAAATGACAGAATGTTGTGCTCCACATCAGTAATCACCAGTATCACCTGGAAGTGATCACATTGCATGCCTCTGGAGTCACACACCCCAGTCAAGGCCCTATTGGTTAAGTTGTTTACATTCAGCTCTGATAACCTCTAAATGACCAATTAACAAGAGTCTACGGCGCATGCTCAGTGTACGTGATTTCTCTGGTATGTGTTTTCAGGTGCTAGTATGGATTGAGAATGTTTCTGATACGGAGCTAAAACGCTCGCTTGGACGTAGATTTGGAATTCATAATCATGCCATCATAGGACAAACAGCTACTCAAAGCTATGTGTTTATACTTACAGTACATGGAGACTTCTTTTCTCTTGTAACAGTAATGTTAGAGTTACTTCCTTCGTTGTTTGTTTGTTAAGCATTCTTTTTTTTGTCTTATTTCCAGTTTATGGCATTGTTTTTTAACACTTTTCGGGCATCCCCTTTAACGTCACAACGCTATGTACTGTGGGTAATTCTCTCAGGTAAGTGTCTGCAGAAATGTGGTCCTTTATGTTCTTTGCTAAAAAGTAATTAACAAAGAACATAAAGTACAGCTGAGGCTGATATGAATTTCATTAGTTTTGCTGGAATTTGGTCATAAATCAAAGTATTGGATGAGCCTGATGATGGCAGTAAATTATAAATGAAGGGAAGGGATTTCATCTTGAGGGGAACATGAATGCCTGTACCAAATTTCCTAGCAATCCATCCAACAGTTGTTGAGACATTTCCCTCAGAAACAAAAATGCCTGCTGATGACAGTCAGGGGATTAACAAAGTCTTTAGAATGCATCTGCTGGGAACCATGAATGTCAGTGACAAATGTTATATGAGTCTTAGATATCGAGATCATTTATAAGTCAAAACCTTGACTTGCTGGTGGTGCAAGATGAAAAGCCAGGGGATCAGCAACATTCATCCTCTGGGGACCATGGAAATCTCAACCTAATTTCATGGTAATCCATCTAATAGTTTAGACGCTTCAGTCAAAACAGCAAATGGCTACAGCATGTTCACGCTAGATGAGAGTCGGGGATCACTAAAGTCAGTAGTAGTCTTCCTGTAGGGACAACGAATGTCTGTATAAAATTTCACTGAGGATCAAATGGTGGACTGTGGCATCATGTACACGTGCAATAATACTCTGAGCATGTGCAATATTATTTGTGCAACCTACTTATGCACAATGTAACTGAGCACATGGACATATTCTGTTTTTATACTATTTATTGTTTGTTTTATATTTATTCATATAGACTGTAATGCGTCTACTTGTCTGTAGTTATGTTTACTGTATGTAGTTACGTTTAGTGTCTGCAGTTATCTTTACTTACTATTGATACTACAATACTATAGATACTATAGATACTACTGACACTGTTTCTGAAATGTCTTTGTTGCCATGAAAATGTATTAACCAAGTCGTAGGCCACACAGAATGATTTCAAACCATTTAGTATCACAGAAAACGCAGGCATGTTTTCTTGTAATCAATGATATGAGCCATTCAATTCTGTGATGTTAATATATGTCCCTACATATGACATATGATCCTAAGCCAGGTTACTAAATTAAGAATGTTAATCTTAATGCAGGATGTAAATCCAACACGAATCCAGCAGCTCAGCAGGTTAGACCTTATGTGTCCTCTGTTGAAAGTGAGCAAAGCTCATCTAAACAGAGCTGGTCTCAGAGGAGCCTCCCTATGTAAATAAAGATAAGAAGAAATTAGAAACATTTATTCAACAAAATGTTGATGCAAGTACTCAATTATGGGCTCTGCACACCAAAATAAATGGTAGGATTTGAGAGTCTTTTCACATAGCAGTCAGAACTCTCCAGATATTTGTCCACATTATATGGAATGAAGCTTAAATAGAAGAGAGTAAGGCCACAACACTGCTCAGTCTGATTGCAACATTCAGTTGTATATACGTGTAAAAGTGTAAATCCAACCATGACTTAATTGTCTTGTTGTGATCTTATGCTCTGTAAGGCTGCACACACACACACACACACACACACACACACACACACACACACATACACACATACACATAGATCAGATGAGTTAAGTGCAGTGTAATGTGTGTTTTTATGGATTGTAAAACTATGATGAGGCATTTGGCCTACATTACATTGCAGCCTACTTTGTAAACTTCTCAACCGTGACACTGAACCTGGCACAGGGGGGAAGAAGTACAGACATATTTTACTGAAGTAAAAGTAGCAATACGTAAAAGTACTAATTATGCAACTCTCAACTGATGGTGTTATGGTGAATTGTTTATTTTATTAGTCATGTGATTGCAGCTAAGCTAACATACTTATGTTCTGCCTGTCGACAGTGGCCCCAGCAGCTGTAATCCTGTTTGCACTGTGCGCACATTTTTTAAAATGATTTTGTTCGTTTTTTTTTAACATCTTGAAAATGAAATTGTGACAACAGGAGATCCTGTCTTATTTTTTGGCTACATGAGTGGATGTAACGTTATGAGTGTAGATTTAAGAGGAGAGCAGGAGATTAAGGAAATAAAATATATGGGGCTTTGATGCCCAGTGTTGACACTGCAGATTGGACGACTTGTGAAAACCCCTTTATAATATTGTAATTGATGCGGAGGCCGTTCTGCAAGAGTTTGATGTAACGTTCAGATGCAGAATGAACTTCATATAGGAGGAATACTAGAAGCTTGGTTTGATCTTGCTGTTGCATATTGTTATTTCTATCTTTAGTAGTTAGGCATCTGTTATTCTGCAGATATTCAATATAGTATATAAAAATACAGTATATTGTAGCCTGTTATTTAGCTGCTGTTGTTGTTTTTCAGGCCTGTTGGTTGGTGCATGTGGTCGGCTAATCAGAGTTTTATGTTGGTGTTGTGTCATAACTTTAGCACTAAGAAACATGAATCAATCTCTCTCTCTCTCTTGCTTGTTCACTCATTCGATGAGAAAACATGTGCATGTGTGGGAGAGCCGTCTCCTTAATCCCACACCGGTACAACTAAAGGAGTAAAAAGGTGAAAATGGCATCCAAATGACAAATCAATGAGGCTGTGATAATAATAGTTATCTGCTTGCTTCTGTTGGGGGATATTCATCAGTGTCCTGGCCCAACTAGAAGATATATGAACAGATGAAGCAAGTGTTGCTGATAATTCCACCTGTAATTCTACACAGTTATGTATTTTCAGAGGCTATTTATGCTCCAAAACCAGAAAGCAAACTTGCCTTGCTCACCCTATATTCTCCCCGAGCTCCATGGAGGACGCAGCGGTTATCCAACAGCATCTTAACACCATCTGGGCACCGCCCAAGGAGGTTGGTTCCGACAGGCAGTCACAGCAAAGCTCTCCAAGGGGAAAATCATCCTCGCCACTCAGGGTTGGTTACGCCAAGCAGTCACAGCAGAATTTGCCAGGTGGAAAATCGTCTTTGCCATTCAAGGCCTTCAAGACAGTCATCCAGGAATACTGATTAACTGACCTGGTGATTCCAACTGATGGGGCATCTACTGGTGAACTCACCCGATGACACTACCGTCATTGCTAGGGAGCTTTGTTGAGACGAGTACGTCTTCAATGGTGTAACAATTAACAGCAGTGACTGTGCACTTAGGAAGAATTAAACACAACTCTTTCCAGTACTTTAGAGAAGAAAAGAAGGTCTGAGATTGGCTGATAGTTATTTAGTGACCCTGGATCAAGGTGTGGTTCTTCAGTAAGGGTTTTACCACAGCAGTTTTAAAACTAGTGGGGAGACTGCCAGTAGTCAGTGAATGAATAATATAAATAATTGTAAATAATAATATTCAGCACTCAGGTACAAAACTGGCCAGACGTCTTTGGAAAATGTAGCTGTTAGAGGGTCAAGAAGGCAGGTGGTGGGTTTAAAACCCAACACAAGTTTAGACAATGATTCAAGAGATGTAATCTTAAAACTTGTTGGAGTAGAAACTATCTGGGACTCAGCATAATGCTCAACTGGTTCTACAGTAGAGGCTAAGAAGAGCTGATTTTGTATTCAATCTATTTTAATGGAGAAAAATTCTAGAAAACTATAAGCTGTAAAGAGCAAGCAGCTAAGAGACAGCTGCTTCTGAGTACGTTTGGCTACAATGTCAAAAAGAAATCTTAGCTTGTGCTTATTGTTACTGATTAACTTAGAGAAAATAGGCTGTTGTAACAATGGAGAGAGCCCACTTATATTTCAATCCAGAGGATGACTCCGTCTAACTTTGATTAACCCTTTGATTGACACATTCATATGTTAACATACTTATTTAAAAAAAAAATATAAAATATAAAAAATAAATTAAGTGGCAGGAGGTTAAGTAGCATGCTGTTTGCATGGGAGGCTAATTCTAGCATGATTAGCAGGAAGCAGGGAAAGTGCAGTTTGCATCACAAAAATCCTTTAAAAAAAACAAGGCGATGTCATTATTAGAGGGTTTCAGAACTTCAATCATATTACTATTATTATTACTAATCACTTATTTTCATTGTTTTCAGGTTGAGGTAGAATTTTACTGGATGTGGTAGACATTACTTAACATGTCAGTAAACACACAAATGCTGAACCTAGAAGCACAAATTTCAGTACCAGCAAGATGTCGTACAGTTGACTGCACCAAGATGATAGAAAAGTTCTCAAAAGACAGATAACAAATTATGCAGTGCCCCTGCAAACGTACATATTCATGCTGAGCACTTGAGTGAACCTCACAGTGCAAACCATCCTCCAGCAGTCTGTGAGGGCCCAGTCAGTGACTTCTGTATTCAATAAAACATATCCCCTCCAGGGCAAATGCAAACTCTCATGATGCAACAGTCTTAGGCAAATATGCTCAATTACAACACATGCTACTGGGTCATTTAAGGTTGAACAGATTTGGTAATGCTGAACCCATGCTCAGGTGAATGACCCGCCCCTGAGTTATCATACATCAAGTTTAAAACCTGAACTTTTACTAATAATGTACCACATTTTACATCAGCTCGGGCAGATCAGATTTATACACATTCTAGACTATTCCATTGCAGTGTATCAATGCTGGCTGGTATATTTGTCAGAGAAAGCCTTGTCTATTTGTGTTTTGGGCAGGTAAAATGTTGCTTGCAGAGGCTTACATCTCATTGATTCATGTTACATTTTATATCTGTGGATGAAAACACCTTCATTTTTGATGTATGCAACACAGGTACTTTTTCTGTCAGACTTTGAGGTGGTACACAGTGATTAATAATGGATGTCAAGGGTACAATTACGAGGTTTTGATCCCTCTTTCCTCTCACTGTGACGGAGTGTGCATGTGTGCGTGTGTGTGTGTGTGTGTGTATGTATGTGTGTGTGTGTGTGTGTGTGTGGGTGTGTGTGTGGGTGTATGTGCATGAACAAGTGTGAGAGAAAGAGAGTAAAAAATATGCACTTTTTTTTCTGCTCCTCATTTCTGCTGATACAGCTCTGGATCTATATGTTCACTCAAAGAGAAGATGAATTCTAACGAAATACTTTTTTACATTGTTGAAATCTGTTGATTGGTTGGTTTGTTTATAGTTCTCTTCTGATTGGTTAATTGATTTGTAGCCATATTCTGATTGGTCAGTTGGTCTGTAGCCGTATTCTGATTGGTAACCTGACACTAGTCTGATTGGTGGAGGTACACAACCGTGAAGCGGTTATTGTAGTTTTCACTGGCTTGCTTATCTCCTGCTCTATCAGATATATTATAATCATACATTGACAATAACAACTTCAAGCTTAGGTTTCTCAGGTTTTCACACAAGTTTTCACACAGATTCTCAGTGCAGAATCTGTGCTTGATGCTACTTTTATGGGATATAAAGGCATCAGACTGGCTGTGGTACCATGCATCTCAGCAAAATAAATTAATTTGATTATTTACCAGAGCTGTCAGCTTCATGAAGTGCGTGTCTGGTTTAAATGTCAGGCTCATCTACAGAATGTGTGCATCAGCAACATCATACCTAAAGCAGCTCTCATTCTTGTCTTCATTTGTATGACAGCAGTGTCGGCAGAAGGTTAATGTCGAGCACATTCGTTCCTTTGATTCTACACAGCTGAATGAAAGTGGAGTTCAAAGACCGATACGACAAAGCCATTATATCATGTTCATTAAAAAAATCATGGACCAGAGGCATCTCAGGTTGGATGACAAAATCAACAATCCTCAATGATCGTTCAAAGTATGCAGACCACTTTACAGACGGATAGATTCAGTCAACACACAATCGAGGATGTGCACGCAGCATTTGAAATAAACTAGCTGTTATAAACATAAAATTACTATTTACAGGTGAATTTTTATGTGACACACATCTTTGCATTCCAAACCTTTCTTTTTATCCACATACCACCTTTGATGGACATCTCTCAGTTCAGAAAATGCTAAACAAGGCTGAATACATAATGCTCCACAGGTAGAGAGAAATATGTCCAAAAAACACTTTTGATATATGCCAGATATGTTAAATTAAACCAAAAAAAAAACAAATTAGAGATGGCGGTGTAACAGGCAAAGCTGATCAACTGTGTCAATACAGGATTTAATCAGTATTACTGATCAGCCACAAAGGATACGGACAAGACTCTGCAACACGTTTCATTTTTTTCTCTGGGAAATTAGAAGCATAACAATGTGACACGTTTTCCATGCAAAACCATCAGGCTGCTCTTCTATCAGATGTCACAGAGTCACAAACTCAAACTAAACTCATGTCAAACACATAGCCTGGCAACGCTGGCAATATTCAAGCTGTGAACACACAGTAACAGTGTGAGCTGTTCTACGTGAAAACAGGTGCTTATTCCTGCAACATCAGAGCAGAACAACCCGCCGCCTACATAACATTCAGGGCTCTGACCAGATCTCTGGACCTAATAGTGAATTCTGCACTCTGAGCAAACAGAAAGGTTTCCTTCTCGGGATGATGAACATTTTCCACTTATTATTTTTATGATTCGTACAGTGATTCATGCAGCTGCTCATGTTGATCTCCTTATAAACTCTCAGTCATTTTAGCTGGTTTCTGCCCCCTGTTTGCGCGCTACGAATAAGAGCGTATTGGTAAACCTTGTTGTCAAGGGTTGAGTTCAAATGCATTTTCTATATTTCCACACAAACATGAGTATATTTTCCTGGATGCATTCCTGTGGAAGACACATTGTTGGCACATCTGAAGGCCTCTGGATGAGGAGTGCATCTTATTTTTGTACATGGCTTATCATAGTGCCGCACAGTGAACAGATGCTGAACTGAGATTAGTTAAGGAGGCTAGTTTTGGCAAATGCAATTACGTGCCAACGTTCACTGATTGGGCTTTCAGGGAGACAATATGTTCCTGATGCAGGGGAGAGTAAGTGAGAAAGCAGACTCTCATCCATCTCCACATCCTCTTTTCTGGATGGTCAGGAAAAGTAACACCAGCCTTTCTTACAAATCATTAGGATTACTTAAGGACTAATTTAGCTTTTTGCTATTGGAGTGAATTCAAACTTTCTAAAAGATAATTGACTGTGTGGTCATTAGGTGGAAGGTAACAGGGTGACTCTCCAGCATCCAACTGTTATTGAACACACGATGTCAGTGCCACAAAAGTCCAGCCCACTGACAGCTCATTTAAATAGTCCCGACATTTGATGAACCACTTACGTCTACCTGGAAGCTGCTTTGTCCTTTTAAAGGTGCCAGTAAGTGCTTCAACTCACATGAAACAATCGAGCCCCGTCTTACTGCTTCCTCCTCGACAATGGCAGACTGCTGCCATTGATAATTGGACTTAAGGTTCCTTCCTATTATGTGCTTGTCGAACAGCAATCTAACACGTTGCCATCTGTTTGTGTTAGTGTTAATCATATCTATTCTCCTACGTTATTGTACCAGATGGCTTCTATAATTACATTGTTTCTTCTGCAGATGTTTAATGGTGTGGTTTTCGGAGCGCAGCCAGAGCTGGGTTGATAAAGTGCAGGAATGGCTAATGGGAAAATAACTGTTTTCACAGGCTGGTTCCAAGTTTTTGTCACCAGTCACACAAAGAGTACAATTGACACTAATGGGCTGAGGTAACCATCGGACGACTGGGGGCCATATTAGCCTAAAGCCACAAAACGGAGGAGTCCAGATTTAGACAGTGGCAGTGGCTGGATCCTCCATGGTGTGAAGAAATAAATCTCTTGGTACTGTGAATGATGAAAGCTCCAAATGTACATTATGCAGGGACTTCTTATTATTTTGGATGGAGGGAGAAAGCATATACTACAGTGGCAGCAATAGCAGCTGGAACAATAGCAGCAGGAGGTTCAGTTCCAGGGATTAAGTTCTTGTAGGGGTTCTCTTGCTGCTCTGCTTGTTTTACAATATATCAAGAGGCTGGAAATATCCAGAGCATAAATGAAACTGTTTCACTCTTATAAAGGCAGTGCCACTCCAATAGTTGCCATAGTGTGTAACAGTTTTGCCATTTATTTGAAAAGTCACATAACCTTTAAGGTTTATGAGTAAAATACAAGACAGTGGCTGTATAGACTGCCTGCACTGTGAGATGCTGAATCGCAGCCTATTTTCCCTAATCGCCTGTGTGAGCACAACACCGCTGATTCAATCTGAATTTAACCAATGTTGCTGACTGGAGGAGGACAGCTCTGGCATCCTCCATGGCAATTTTGAAAACGGCCTCATTTTCCCGTGCCATTGTCTGCATAGTAATAGTGTTTGCGATGAACTAGAATCACATTATCCTCCAGATACCTGAGCATCAGCTGTGCTGTTAGAGACACGGCCAGGGGAAATGAGGGTCACTGAGACTGCCCTAGTCTCTGATTCATCTACCCAAACGAGACAAAGGTCAGATCATGATTCCAGCTCATCAGCTGAGCTCCCCTCCCAACCGGACAATCAGTAGGGAAATTATTTTAAGAAAAGGTGGGAAATAGGTGAGGAGGGTATGGAGAATATCAATTGCCACTCTTAAATGTGTATATCACACAATTGTTATTCATCATTCATAGTCAGCAATAATGAATTCTGTTTGCTGTGTAAATCCTGCGGCTGATGTCAAGTGGGCTTCTTTTAGAGAGCAGAGTAAACTATCAACTGTAAATACTTGATGAGAATTGCTGTGAATCAGTAACTGCAAGCGAAAAAAAGTAAAAGAAAAGTTTTTACAGTTCTCCACATCCCTGCTTTTCAGGGCTATCAACTATCTCCACTAAAAGTTTGAATTCAGCACATTTCTCTTCTTACCACTCATTATTTAATGACAACGAAATTGTAGCTTTTATTGTCCCATTCACAAAGCAGCCAGTGACAAAAGAAAGTGGCGATACAATGCTAATCTCACAATGAAAACGTGCAGCAGGCCATCCCATGATAGGAAATCTTATTTCCTTTGTGCGCTCAGAATCAATCCCTGAATCTATTTAATTAAATCATGTATAATTCACAACCTCACAGCCCCTTGTGTTTGCGGTAGGCGCAACTGCTGTAGTCAGTATTACATTACGTACAAAGGTGGGTGTAAATAGCCATGTAGCAGATACACTTTTCATTACTTTACTAATGAAGCTGTAAATGTCTGTGGGATGAATAAAGCTGACAGTGAGGAGGTTGCATCTGTTAGTGCTTGGACCTGCTTGTTTTAAAACTGTAAACTCATAAGCAATAGATACTGCAAAAGACTCTCTGCAATAATGCAGGAAACAAAACATGGGAACACTACCTCCACCCACATGTGAACCACCAGGTTGCATCAGTGTGCAGAGAAAGCAGTCTGCTTCATGTCGAGGTATCAGACCTTATCACACAATGTGGCAGAATCCTGCAGGGGCAAAAAAAGGCTGTGAATAATAGGCAGAAGTATCTTACATGAGATACAGTGAAACATGAGGTAATCAGAGTGGGCTGAGGGAGGGCAGTAAAATGAAGCGGTGCAGTGAGGAGCTGAATATCTGTGAGGTTCAGGGCACATGAAATGGAAAATAACTAATCACCGGCATCATAATAGGCTCCCAGAAAAGGCTGTTTTGTCTCCATTTGGTATAAAGCAGGCGATTTAGGAGAGATTTAAAACTCCACCATGATGCCTTACCTTTACAGAAATTTCAAGGGCCAGGCTGCTGCAATCTATTATACATATCACTGTGATTAGAGACGAGTCTGGGAAATCATCAGCTGAACCAATTTCATTTTTCAGTTTCTGTATGTGCCCAAAGGCCATGTTTTTCTAGCTTCTCCCTTACAAAAAAAAATAATCAAAGATTTTTTTTTTAACCTTGGTGTGTATTTTATTGAATCATCATTTTGATCTCAGCATCTCAATAGCCTGCTTTATTTGCCTGTTTCCACCAGTCAGATGAAAGAGCAAAACATGCCTCCCTTACCGCTTTTAAATCGCTTTATTATATGCTACTTTGAGAAATGTCAATACGATTGTTGTCAAAATAAAAAGTTACATTATTTTTGGCCTGGAAACAAGTGAGAATAAAGTAACACCAATGACTAAAATGAAAGGAATATGAGTATATTTTTAGTTTGTGCTGAGGAAACATTAATTTTGATTTATGACGGTTCAGGAGGTGACATTGGGGACACTTCCTTTTTTATTCACCATATTAGGCTGGTCCCGTGTAAAGATCAATGCAAAAATGGCAATTTTATTACTACTGCCCACAACAATTGCCATACAAGTGTAAAATTAGGGCTGCCCTGTTCAGTAGCACCATGTCTTGAAAATGACATCCATATCTTGGGGACATGCTACAATCAAATTAAACTGTCTAATTACGATGATGAACCATGATAAATGACTTCTATAACATATTGTAAAGACAGATCTGCTTTATTGGTCAAATAAATCACTCTAAATGTAATGTATGACTGCTCCTCCTTCTATTAGCATTTGGAAGAATGTTTTTTATTGTTTCACATTAAATGTACAGGTTTTTCTACACTTAACTGACTGTTGCTAAGCAGCTAAAGTAGTTATGGTTCAGGAAAAAAAAAAAAAAAAAACAGAATGGTGAGTCAACGCACCATTTATTCGTCGGAGTAATGGCAGCGTGCTGACAAGGCAGGCGAAGCCAAGTCCTTTTAAAGACAGAATATGGATTTTTTTTTCAAAATGAGTTCATGTATATCAGTAGATTCTGTCAGTGGCTTTCATGTCCTAACTATGAGAATAGTTTCTGTATCAGCTAAAAGTGTGGAGGCAGAAACGGCTCAGGGGACTTTTATTCACATAAACTAACAGCCATTATACCCCACATGCGTGAGTTATCTGCATCTGCCAGTGAAAAACATGTGAGAGCATTAAAATGATTCCACTTTTCATATTTGCAATGTTATATTTTACATTCAAGCCTTAAAGTCCTGTTTTGTCTTATGCAATTATTTTCTTCATAACAACCTCTTCAACTCCCTGTGATAGCAACCAAACTATAACTATACAACTTATTTTGCTGATAGCAAACCTTGAACTTTGTTCATCCCCTCCCCTCTAATGTTTCATAGGTCCCATGTCATTTTTTTAAAATGCACATTCATATAAAAAGACGCGGCGATATGTCAAGAATCAACCAGCTGAGAGGGTGAAATGTTGGTGGGTTTTTATATAAGATTAGTGGTAGCAGGGTCATTAGCATACACAAACATGGAGTCTTACTGTATGGCCGCTGGACCACTCGAATAAAGTGTGAGACTCGGTCTGACCTCATTAGTGGGAGCATATAGGAGGCAGACCTGCATATCAGCACAGAAATCCAAGTTTCGGTGTGAATGCCCACTCTGTATAGGCTCAGTCTAATTAATATGCAATACAAAAAAAAAAGGCTGGAAGTATTTGGCTCATCCACTTTGTCTGACACTTCTCTCATCTGCAATAATAGCCCAGGGACACATGGCTATTTGTTACATAATGTCTATAAATGCTCTATGTTAGATACTGAACCTTATTAATATGGTTTGATTTTGGTTAATGTGAAAAATAAACAACGTAGAATTATGACCTCTCTGACAGTGTAAAAAAAAAAACTGAAATATATTAAGCATTATAAAAACAGAATTCATAGCAGAGCTCTTGTATTGTATCACCGCAACATAAGGTCTTTACTGCAATACCTAAAACTGTTGCCGTAAAGACCTGTTGCAGAAATGACATTTTTGCTAATTTTGCAGATAAATGGCAGCTAGCAATGACTGCTATATTAATTTTGAAACTTAGCATCTATATATACATTAATTCAACAGTAATATGAATTTATTTTTAGAATTTATTTCACAATACACAATTACTAAGGTGTTCGGTAAGGACATGTGATAAATACTGTGGATTGCAATATTCATACCCCTTGAACCTTTCCACATTTTGTCACGTTACAACCACAAACATTAATGTATTTTATTGGGATTTTAATTGACAGGCCAACACAAAGTGGCGCATAATTGTGAAGTGGAGGGAAAATGATACATGGTTTTCAATTTCTTTTTACAAATAAAAAATTGAAAAGTTTGGCGTGCAAAAGTGTTCAGCCCCCTTTACTCTGATACCCCTAAATAAAATCCAGTGCAACCAATTGACTTCAGAAGTCACCTGATTAGTAAATCGAGTCCACCTGTGTGTAATCTAATCTCAGTATAAATACAGCTGTTCTGTGAAGGCCTCAGAGGTTTGTTAGAGAACATTAGTGAACAAACAGCATCATGAAGCCCAAGGAACACACCACACAGGTCAGGGATAACGTTGCGGAGAAGTTTACAGCAGGGTTAGGTTATAAAAAAATATCCCGAGCTTTAAACATCTCACAGAGCAATGTTCAATCCATCATCCCAAAATGGAAAGAGTATGGCACAACTGCAAACCTACCAAGGAGAAGCAGCCAAGAGGCCCACGGTAACTCTGGAGGAGCTGCAGAGATCCACAGCTCAGGTGGGAGAATCTGTCCACAGGACAACTATTAGTCGTGCGCTCCACAAATCAGGTCTTTATGGAAGAATGGCAAGAAGAAAGCCATTGTTGAAACAAAGCCATGAGAAGTCCCGTTTGCAGTTTGCCACAAGCCATGTTGGGGACACAGCAAACATGTGGAGGAAGGTGCTCTGGTCAGATGAGACCAAAATTGAAGTTTCTGGCCTAAATGCAAAACGCTATGTGTGGCGGAAAATTAACACATCACCCTGAACACACCCTCCCCACTGTGAAACATGGCAGTGATGGCAGCATCATGCTGTGGAGATGCTTTTCCTCAGCAGGGACAGGGAAGCTGGTCAGAGTTGATGGGAAGATGGATGGAGCCAAATACAGGGCAATCTTGGAAAAAAAAAACCTGTTAGAGTCTGCAAAAGACTTGAGACTGGGGCGGAGGTTCACCTTCCAGCAGGACAACGACCCTAAACATACAGCCAGAGCTACAGTGGAATGGTTTAGAGCAAAGTATATTCTTGTGTTAGAATGGCCCAGACAAAGTCCAGACATAAATCCAATTGAGATTCTCTGGCAAGACTTGAAAATTGCTGTTCACAGACGCTCTCCATCCAATCCGACTGAGCTTGAGCTATTTTGCAAAGAAGAATGGGCAAAAATTTCACTCTCTAAAGTAGAGACATGCCCCAAAATACCTGCAGCTGTAATTGCAGTGAAAGGTGGTTCTACATCGTATTGACTCGGGGGCTGAACACTTTTGCACGCCACATTTTTCAGTTTTTTATTTGTAAAAAAAATTTGAAAACCATGTTTCAGTTTCCTTCCACTTCCACACAATTATGCGCCACTTTGTGTTGGTCTATCACATAAAATCCCAATAAAATAATTTGTGGTTGTAACGTGACAAAATGTGGAAAAGTTCAAGGGGTATGAATACTTTTGCAAGCCACTGTATAGTGTACACTTTTTTTTTTAAAGCTCTGATTTGGTCTTCAGCAAATTTTCAGAAAAATATCTGGCTTTTTAATCTGCTAAATGTTAAGCTAGTTGCTATTTTTTGCCTCTTTGTTCGTTCATTGACAACAGAGGTCCGGTATGCTTGCCACCATAGGGGCGCTATTTCAGGAGACACTCCTATGGGTCGTATAAGAGGGTTGAAAAACCAACCTGTCTGGTTGTTTTGGTTGGAGGAGTTATTGAGTCTTGGTATCATATTATCATATTCTACAAGCTATTTATTCTACAGGTTCTTCAGTCAGTCAGTCAGTCAGTCAGTCAGTCATTAAGTAGGTTGTTTGCGAGTCATTAGAGTCATAAATATGGAACAATACAACAGTGTGTTGACATAAAAAATCTACTTCTACTATTTATAAAAGCAAGTACTCCAGTAATTTAACTCAAGAAAACATTTGACTGAACAACTTTCACTTGTATTGGAGTAATATTTGACCAGAGCATCTATACTCTGACTCAAGCTCTCAAGCTATACCACAGTTACCTTAACTGCAACCAAGACACTCTGAGCTTCTTTAAATATATCACTTTGGGCATAAAACACAAATCAGGTCTGTTAAAAGATCTTTACACGAAAGTGCATGCTGCGCACCACTCTCGCCCACCCTTTCAAGCAGGGCACTTTCATTTACCGACAGTAATTAACACGTTTTGATGATTCATGGTGCACTTTTTGGTTCCGGATTTTAGAGGAAATAATATCTGCGCAACTGACTGAGCATCATGTGATAGGTTTGATTGGAAGGGACAGTCAGATATACACATCAGGCTTTAATATTATCTGATCTTATTCATATTTATTTTTTAACAAGTTTCTCAGCAGCCATTAAGTGGCTGTAAAAAACTCTGATTGATCCAGAGGTCTTTATTCAAAAACAAATTGGCTATTTAGCCAGATATTTAATGCTCTTGAGTCCGATGCCGAGTCTGTCAGTCAAAAACATCGATCCCAAGGTGCTACATATGCCTATATTCAGCACAAACTTGGCATCAATAATATGAGAAGCTTAAAAATGTCTTTGATGCATATTTTGTTTAAATGAACTGTAAACATACACTTTCCAGAAACCTATTTTCAGAGGTGCTGAGATATTGTTAAAAAAAAAAATCACATTATAAACATTTCTGGCCAAGACGTTTGAGCTCTGAACCTTATAAACATAGCTGTCTACACATTCATTGAATCGTTCAGATATTTCATGTGATTTGACTTCTAAAGAGTAAGAGCACTTTACTAGTCAAATCACACTTGTCACAGTCTGCTCTTGTCCTTGGCAGTGGCAGCAGCATACCAGGCGGTGATGGAGGATGTGAGGATGGAGTCGATGATGGCAGTGTAGAAATTCACCATCATTGTCCTCTGCAAGTTGAACTTCTTCAACTGCCGCAGGAAGTACATCCTCTGCTGGGTTTTCTTAGCGAGGGAGCTGATGTTAAGATCTCACTTGAGGTCCTGTGAGCGGAAGTACTCCACGGTGTTCACGGGGCAGTTTTAGGAGGTGCCCGGGCCCCTTGCTGAGATGGTGAAGCTGGTGGTCTGGAGATGGTGGCTGGACTCACAGGGGATGGTGTCAGGACTGTTCCATTGTCTTTCAAAGCGGCAGTAGAACTCATTCAGTTCGTTGGCCAGGCACAAGTCGTTGGAGTGGAGGGCTTTAGGTTTGTAGTTGGTGATCTGTCTGAGCTCCTTCCAGACAGAAGCAGAGTTATTGGCTGAGAACTAGTGTTGAAGTTTTTCAGAGTACAGTCATTTAGCTTCTCTCACCGCCTTGCCAAACCTACACTTTGACTCTTTAAACCTGTCCCTGTCCCCACTCCTAAATAGCCTCTGTGAACTGGTCCAGACTGTTGGTGGTGGTGGTCCTGAACACATCCCAATCAGTGCAGTCCGAGCAGACCCCAAGATCCTCAAAGGCTTCACTGTTCTACTGATTTGATGTCCTCAAAAAAGGTTTAAAGCTTTAGTTTCTGCCTGTATGTAGGAATCAGGTGGAGCATGTCGGGTCAGGGTGGCCCAGAGCAGCCTGAGGGACAGCGTGATGAGCACTGTTGATTGTTGCGTAAAAGTGATCCAAAAATATTCCCCAGTTTATTAAATACCCCTGATTGGTCATTTAATAAACTTTCTGTATTTGGGAAGTTCTTGGCAGAGGTTTCCTTTGTTAAAGTCACTGAGGACAATAAGTAGGGAGTCTGGGTTAGTTCTCTCCACAAACACTATCTGGTCGGCGAGCGCGCGCTGTGCCTCCCGCACGTTGGCCTATTTTGGAACGTACAAACACCAACCAGAATGAATGAAGTGAACTTAGAGAGTAGAAAAGCTTACAGTTCATGAAGAATGATTCCAGGTCAGGAGAACAGTGCTGTGTGATCACTATCACATCATTACAGCAGCCACTGTTCGCATAAAAACAGATTCTTCCACCTTTTGTTTTGCTGGAGAGCAGATGTACAATATTATGTGCTGCGCCTTTGCAGACTTGATGGAGGTAAAATAATTCCCTTGCTCATCACAAGCATCCTAAGAAGGTTTAAGTCGAACCTCAAAGTGGAGACGTTCCAGCGTTCTTCCGGCGTTAATCCGGGGAGAATTTGTATCCGTCGTTGTTCGTGTCCAGGATCTTTTCCAGGGCTTCAGCAGCTAAACGTGCTCTTGTTGATAGAAGTCAAAAATGGGTGTTTTCACCCATTTTCATGCCTCATAACGACGCAATAGCAACTGCCAAAATTACCATCCCACTATCATATAGTAGTTTTGTTTGCAAATGGGTCAGCCATCACACTTTCTGACTCAGAGACTGAAATGTGCATGTTGTTTTAATTCCCTTCACATAGTTCTATAATAAAAATTCACTTTCTAACCACTTACATTTTAAATAAGACTGAAGGTTTTGAAGGCTGCTTCATCTCTACAGTAAATGTTGCCTATTGTTACTATGGTTGATTATTGTGAGATACTGGGAGAAAGATGTTACATGTCCCCACTACAGCTCAAGCTTTGTTCATTGTAGCGAACATACCTGGTCTGGCATCAGGCACAAGCCATTGAAGAAGTTCATTGTAAGAGCATGCAGAGTTATGGAGCAAAAATTGACACTTTGTTATTCTTCCCAACATCAAACTATCAAACTGATCGGAAAGAGACAAAGGACCCTTCTCTCACAAACAGACGAGCTGTTAGTATGTCAGAGAGATGCACAACCAAACCAAGGGTCAAAGGGTCAGCTGCAGTGGATCAACAAATGGACACCAGGCAAACTGCAACTTTTGTAACAAAAAGACTCTGTCTACTGATATTCCATTGTTTCTTATTTAAGAAAAGTAACACCAAAAGGAAAACAGAGTCATAAACTACAACCCATATTCCAATCCTGAGTAGTGACCAGCAGAACTCTCTTCACAGACACAGATCTAAGGAAGAATATGAATTAAATATTTAACTATTCTGTAACCTGTGTTCAATTCCCAGTCTATCCTCTAGAATGGCTGAAATACAACATATAGGTTTCAAGACAATATCTTTCATTTGACCATACTGTCAGCATCTTTCACACAACATACATTAAAGACATCCACAATGTATTTTTTATTACATATAATATAGCCAAAAAACCACTGTGTCATCCACATTATCAGACTATTGACTTTAGGAAATGTTTATTATGTTGTCTCATCAGCTAACCACTTTTAGAATCATCTGGTCAACACCAGTCTCCTCTAAAGTTATCAAGCAAAAGTTAAGTGCATCATAGTTTATTGCACATCAACCAGGCAGCTAACACATCAGCCCACGACCACCTGAAGAGAATCCTACCGGAAATCAAGAGTGCCCGAGACAGAAACTCCACTGGCAAACTCCACCAGAGCTGAACCGCTGAGACATCAGCAGAATCCGTCACGGTGATGACAGGAGAATCTACCAGGTCTTCAGTGTTACCACAGCAACATCAACCACCTAGGTACCAGCCGTGGGTCTCCAGCTTACAGCATAACTCACAGTAGGCCGATTCTAACATTCTGCTTGTGATGGGGTTGATGTCGAAATATAACAACATTTAAACATCAAATCTCATTCTTAGAGCTAGTATCATTAGTTGAATAGGAGTAACATATTCTCTCCCACCATTGCCAACTCATCACACAGTTCATTCCATTATTATTTTCATCTTTATGATTATTACACATTGCATTTACTCTGTAGATAGTAGTTTAGGTAATAAACTTTATTTACACCCAGCTGTTGTCCTGTTGTGTTCTTTTGAAGTAGAGACTGGAGATCCATTGAATCGAGAAGTCACGGCTTCTGATATGAGATTGATCACATTAATCAATCAAATAATTCAATGTTGTCCTCCCTGAGGACTGGTGCCCGGTTTTCAGCGAGAGCAAATTCTAAATTGTGGTATTCATGCTCCAATATTGTTGATAAACTGTACAGTAGCTAGCTCCTTGGGTAATATGTTTACTTGAATGTTTCAATCAATATCAGCTAAATCGCAGTACCTTCATTTTTGGTCTTTGTGCAGCAGAGACATAAAAAGCAAAGAACATGATGCCAGAGATGATAAAATAGGTCATCAGGGTCTCACATACAAGTCAAAGAAACTGCACAAAGAATCATATAAAAAAAAAAAAAACAGATGATACACGAGGCTCTTCATGTCACTAAAGTGAAAAAAAGAGTTACTGTCAGGCTCTGTGTCCAGTCCTAACTGTAATTCCAGTCCCATGATCCTCATGGGGTGCTGTTAGTTTGCCTTATTACTGTCAGCTTACCTCTGACAGGAACCTAGAGAATGACACGCAGGAAATAAGCCTTAGAGTAAAGGCAGGTCATTTGGGAAGCGAAATGGAACTCCCATTACTACCTGCAGTGCTAAACTGCCAGACATTTCCAGAGCGATCGTTGCCGGGGTGCATAGCCTGCAGAATATAGCGCGAGGTGCTTCGATGTCGAAAGGTCCAAAATTACAGGGGAACTACTTTCAGGTCCCTAAAAATCATCTGGTGGAGAGTGAGGCGGGGTAGAGCACACTCGTGGTGCAAGTGTGATATGAATACATATTCAAGGTACTACTGGTTTTCTGCTGGGTTTGGAGCTTGACTTTTGTCTTGAAGAAAATATCCAACACTATAATTTAGATAAGTTTATCATGAGATAACAGTCTCTTAAATTAATTAAATGCAGTGTAACTTGTGCTACTACATATCCCTCCATTACTTCCACTCACTTCTTTGCTGACAAACCCCATAGCTCATATGTTGAGCTAATCATTTCCAGGGCAATGATTTATAGGCCCCTTTTGCTAATAAAGACTGAGTAACAAGCTGTCAATGAGAACTCAAGGTTATTTATGTCCCCTGTTACAGCAATGTTTCCTCTTCACTGGGACAGACTCTCTCTCTAGTGATATTTGAATACCTGACGCAGGGATTGCTTGCAGCATGATATTTATTTATTTGCTGAGATAAGGATGATTATTTTCCATTTCAAATTCGCCATTAAAAGGAATTTACGAATCAAAAAGGCCACAGGTTTAGAAAAGTAATCTCAAAGGCACATTTATTACCACTGAAATCTGTTTTAATTACCTTATATTTAAAGAGCAGATGAAAATGAAGTCAGTGGCTTGTGTGGATGTTGTTACATCTGAGTCTGTTTCCTATCGCAGCAGCACTTCCACCTTTTAATGAAGGAACAAAGCACCCGCTACGGGAATCAGTGCTTGTCATTCACATCTATGGTCAGATCAGCAGAAAGGTCACGGAGCCCCAGAACGTTGATTCCCCATATAAAGTATGCCACCCCACCCCACCCCACCCAGAGAAACCCTCAGAACATCACACCAGCCTCTATTCTGACTGCAGAACATGTCACGTCACCTGTGTTGTTTGTTGCTCTGATATTCATTTCTTGTCATCTTTATGATTGTGGAGGTTTATAATAAAAAGGGTTGCTGTGGAAACACAACCAAACAGTTTTGTGCAATTTAGCAGTATACAAGATTTATTAGTATAATGAACCCTAAAATGGCATGAATTCAATATTAGCATTCATCTTTCATTAGGTTATGGCTATGCCAAATGAACTAGCTAGGGGCAGTTCAGAATTCTCAACTAGACCTGCATTGTATTATTGTAATTAAATGAATTTCCATAAGGCACGGGGCTGGTTTCCTCATGATTGCAAGGAATTAATCATGGGTTATATTAATGGCCATGCAGCAGGGGTCACAGCATCTGTGCAAGATTGTAACACAGTTTAAAAAAAGACCAGAAAAATACGACCCTATTGTTGATGAGACTGCAGTTGTTTTGCTTATTTGTGTACAACTGTATTTCGCCTTCCACACACAGGACAAGCCATACAAATATGAGGAGGTCAGGCTAATGCGTCACGGATCACTCTCTAACTCCTCAGTGTTCATGCGGTCAAGAACGCACTGCACTGAACTCTACAGATTATGATTGTTGTAGACTGGTGGCCATTACTCATCCATAAGATAAACATTAGGCCGGTACAATCAAAGATAACAGCGAAAAGATTTAGATCTGACTCAGTTGGTGGGCAGATAAATGAGAACACTTGCAGCTCAGACATCCTGCACTGAATTCAATTATAGCCGTGAGTGTGTTTGTGTTTGGGTGTGTAGGGGGGGGGGGGGGGGGGGGGGGGGTGAGAAGGGACATGGAGGGACGAGATGCACGTATAAACTTGTGATTATTTACTGAACGTCCCACAAAGTAGCTCCACTACAGTGCTTGTTTTTACCACTGACAGGTTCACACTGTTTTAAGTGTCTGACAACATCGTGGGAAGGATTCCTACAGAGATGGACCTTTTTGTTACGTAACAGGCCTTTTTAATCACTATGTTTACATGCTGCAGGGATTTAATGACCTGAAGGAGAAGCTTTTCATACATTGAAGCAGCTGTGGATGACAGATCAATGCAGACTGATTTACTTACTTTCCTGCTTTAAATACATTCAACGTTATTTTCTGAAGCGTGACAGTCATAATATGTAACTTTTCCACATTAAAATGCGTAAAAATGACTAGACCTTATGTTTTATATGTTGTTGAGTTGTGTTCTTACATCATCACAAACGTTTCCATCAATTCTCAAACCGGAGAAATCTGTGATTTTAATCATAGTAACGCCATTTCATTTGGTAACCTGTCAATGACATCATATCTTCAATGTGCATGGGTTGGTGTTGTTGCCTGACAGAAGCTCAACATTGACTTATGTAGTTTTAAGCCACATACACTTTTTACACCTTGGTGGTTTTCAGCTCTATATTTGAACCAGATGAAGGAAGTTATCAGAGAAACAAGCTGAGGAAATGTTAGACAGCTCAGCTCCCAGCTGCTGGAGACGTCCTGTCCTGTCTAACTGAGGAGCGTCTGCAAATCAATGATTTTAAAATTTATTTTAAAGTTAATTTTGGGGTATTTTTGTTTTTATTCAGATTGCTACAGTGAGAGAGACAGAAAAGTGGAGCGATAGAGATGGGATGACATGCAGGTAAGGGGTGGTACTGGAACCCTGGCCTCTAAGCCTTTGTAGTACGTGCTCTACCAGGTGAACCTCCCCGAATCAGAGTTTTTTTTAAAGTGAAATTGATTTCTGGGTGTTTCTACTGGTTTTAATCCCCTGGTGTGTTTGTTATGGAGAGGAGGACACCTCTGTGGATAATTCAGCTGCTGGTAAAAACCTGCTGAACGTCTGCTTCATAAGTTATCAGAAACAATCAGAACAAAGGTTAGCATCAATCTCAGCTCCCACTCTTCCCTGAGTCTCTGTCCTCCGTCCAGCGTCACTCAAACACTGACTTTAAATGTCAAACTGCTTTATTGAGTTTTTTTAACAATTATAAATCACCAGGTCTGTTTGATTTCCTGAACCACTGAAGGAATCTGAACTAAGAGTAGCTTACCATAATGGTAGTGAAGACAACTCCCATGATTACATGCTATTTCATGATGTCACTCAATGCCATCTTTTTTTATTGTTTTGATTGAGAGAACCCTAGAGGCAGAGGTTACATACTGTGCATTTAAGAGTGACATGAGTGCAGTCGAAGGTAGACATAGATGCAATACACAACTCTCAGGATTCAGTTCTAAATATCCTTTAATATTCACCACAGGCAATGATACAGGCAGGCAGGAATCAATGGCACAGGCAAAAACTCAACATTTCTCCACAGGGGAAACAGCAGTATACAGAGACTCACTTTCAAAGCACTGCAGCAGTACAACGGCCAAAAGCCACAGACAGAAACCAAAAAACACAGAGCAAAGTCTCAAGGTCGGGTCCAGGAGGCAAAGTTGTTTACCGGGGAACAGGCGATGAAGGAGAATCAAAGACAGGCTGCGTCGGCAACGGGAGATCCAAACGGTGAATGCGGGAAAGTCTTGCATGGGAAACAACGAAGAAAACAATCTGGCAGTGAGTGTGTGGCAGAGTCAATGGGAATCAGGTGTGTGTGCAGGTAAGTAGCAGATGTGTGTGATTGTCCTGATTGCAGTGGAGCGGAGAGGTGCGGGGGGCGCGGCAGAGTCAATGAATGAACTGAACCAGGAAGTGCAGGCTGTGACAGTCGCAGGATGTGCACACAGACATACATACACACGCATGCCTGTGTGCACGTGTGTTGTGCCGAGTTGTACTAACCACACACAGTCAAATGAGAATATGTGTGTGCATTTCATCCTTCATGTCCCTTTCCGCCCCCTGTAGTCTGTCTCTCTGTATGTGTGTGTGTGTGTGTGTGTGTGTGCGCGTGTGTACGCGCATGGTTTGGGGTGGTTCAACAAAGAACCTGGAACAAATGAAAAACAAGGCGAGAGTGGAGGAAACATGACCGGAGGCCTGAAGACGGGAGACAAAAGCAGCATGTAAAGTTGCTGCATCATCTAATTCCTAAAGGTCATGTTGGAGTCAGTCATGCTACGCTCCATCTCCTCCATTGCAGAGAGTTATCCTGCACAGAATTATCCTTCACAAGGGAGTAAACATCATCTGTCATTATTATTAACCACAGCATTAATTATAAATATTACAGCCTGTTCCCAATGTACTGCATTAGACCAAATAAGCAAACAATGTTTGTCAAGACGACAATGTGTTTCCTTATTTCTCTTTGAAACAAATGTAAGTTTAGAGCTCCATCTTTGACTGTCATTTTTTTTTTTTTTTTTTAAAAAGAAGCAATATCATAATCTATCGCTTAAAAATAAAAACTGAAATTCATAAGCAATCGCTCAGGTGAATACTCGCAGGGGTTTTGCTGACACAGCCTTACTTGGTCTGTGTAGCAGACATTCCTGGACTGGCGTCAGTCACAGTTAAATCCTATTAAAGAGTTCATGGTATGAACATGCAAAGTTTCTGGACCCAAAAGGTTACACATCCAGCCATCCCACCATCAAACTACCACATGGATGTATTATGTTGAATGTTTTAAGTGATGTACGAATACAAAATCCACGTTTGTATTGTTGCTGTCTGTTGTTTCTGTCATCTGTCGGTTCTATATGTTGCTTAATTCAATGTTTTATGGGTCAGGGTGGAAGGCGGGTGTGTGATTTTTGTGAGTAAACTACAGATTAAACGATTGAAATTTCTATGGAGAATTACTAATTTCTCCAGTTGAAACAAAGAGGGGTTTAGCCATAGAGATGTGCAGTGAAGACTCCTGGGATCATGCTTTTTGGCTTTCTGCCATTTTGCACTTATTTTCCCATATGTTCTATGTTTTCTGTTTCCTCATGCTGCAAGTAACTTCTCCTTTGTCTAACATGTGCAATCTTTTATGTAACGAGCCAGGTCGACACGAACTGAATCAACTGAATGTTTTTGTAACTTTCTAGTCAGTATCAGAATTTTTTTTTTGAAGGTTTTTAGAGTAATATGGACAATATGCTTTTTTCTCCTCTAGGGGTTAAGTACCATGATTAGAGCTTTATCTCACATCAATCAGCAAGAGAACAGGCAGACCACATAATTTACCCTGTATTAGTAGTTGCTAGTTATTAAATGTCTTTATTTAGACTCAGTGGTTGTCCTGTCGTGTTCCTTTGAAGTAGAAATCGGAGATCAGTTGAATCGAAAAGTCCCGGCTTCTGATATTAAACACAATTGGATTCATTGTATTAAAAGGATTAAAAATGAATTATTTATGTTCCCTGGTGATAAGAGGTGTTGTGCATACACATTTGTTGTTTCTTACTTGTGGTCTTATCCTACTAACTCTCAGTAAAGTCACCTAATGGTAACGTCCTTAAGCAACTGGAGAACCTACCATTAGGCATCAGGTAACATAAGCATAAACATGAAAGGCCTCCCTCTCTAGTGCCGGTCTTTTTGGCGGTGCAACATGGTGGGCTCCATGGGAACATGACCTGCTCCCTGTGATAACATCAAGGGCTCATTCTAAGCTAATGAAAACACAAAAACACAGGTGATCATGTGATAGAAATATCAGGTGGGTTTTCAGCCTAGTGATGCCACCATCTGTTTTCCCTCTCCAGGTAGACCCCAGGCCTTGCAGGCTGGATGACCTGTTTTGAAGGCCGCTGTTGTGCTGGAGCTCAGCGCAGAGAAGGCATCGCAGGTTCATAACCCCATTGAGTAGCCTTGAGCGCCCTGTGGCCCTGACTCTGAAGCCAGATCTGGGTTGCCGGATACTGCTTTGTTTGAGGGTTGTCATAGCCGCTGTTTTGGCTGTTTGTCACTTTGTAAAACTGAGTGTATGTATAAAAAAAAGCACAGATCACAGCAGACTACAGCCAGTTAGGGTGTTTGCTAATGTTTTTTTTTTTAAGTGATAGCCCATGCATGTGTGTGTGGTGTCCGGGTATCCTGGTAGGAGGGGCGGATCTAGAGAAAAGTTCATGGAGAGTTTACACGGTGGCAGAAGTGTGTATGCTAATTTAACAATAAACAATCACATACTTGCTCAGTATTTGCTTGGAAACAACAAAATCTATGCAAAGACCACTGCAATAATTATTCTAAACAAAAACCAAGTTTCATTTGTATCGGGATGCAATTGTAGAAATAATGAGTTATTTCCATTCAGCTGTCAATTTTAAGCCCAACCTGAGAGACATTTCATTCACTTAAATTGACTACCTTTTTCACAATATGGTCAAATGAAACACTACTACTTAATACACAACTTGTTTGAGGCAAAAAAGTAAATAAAAATTTCCATTTGCATGTATAATTTTTTTTTTTTTTTACATATTCTGCTCAAATAACACATATTCATGACATGGCTTCATGATATATTCTTTCCAAAAAAAGGTTGATATTAGTGAGCAGATCCAGTGCAGCATCAACCTATGTGGCGATTATCATGTTCAGATAAAGGCATCACAAACTTAAACTTAAATCCAAAGCTTTAGTGTTTTTTGATTCCATGCTGAGTACAGCCAAATTTGATTATCTATTTTCCATCATAGTAGACCACAATTAATTCTTTATGATCCTAAGAGCTGAAAAACTCCTTTCACATGCTGCACTGCTCACTGGTAATGCTACAGCTATTTTGCACAACCTGAACAGCTCGTAGAACACATCCTTGTATCGGTCCAAAAACTGTGCAAATTCCATCAGTGGTAGGACTCTCTCATTCTTTCGTAGTCTAATACTCTCCTTGTTTGATGAGGTTCATTTCAAGATCTTCAATATTAGACTCATAAGCATCCGCCAATAGCAGAACAGCCGCTTCTCTCCAAAAAACTGCTGCTTGAAGGATTTAGTGCCTGGACACCTTTCATGATGTTGCAGTTGGTATTTTCAACTTCTCCGATCAAGCCATCAATAACTGGGTGTTACACTTTGTTGCAAAAACTTTGTTTGCTACCTTGTATTACATGCTATCCAAGGGTAGAAGCATTGAGACAATGGGCCTCATTTACTAAAGCTTTGCGCAACAGCACGCGCAAACACATGTTGATGCTGATCCACCAACCGGGCGCACCGAGGATTGCGTCTGTCAGTCGGGCAAAATAACACGCGCTATCCATTTTGCGCTTCTGCCTTCATGAATATGCAATATAGGCGTGCCTGCAAGAACGCGCAAAATATTGGGAGGAGTAGATGCAAATAGAATCATTTTGCATCTATATTTAACACATTAGAAAGTCAAGGCTTAGGCTACCTGGCACAGCCGTGCGCACAGATGGCTGCGGTCATTGTTGCAAGGAGGCGGCGTAGGCACGACAGGCAACGGAGACAACGCATCTTTTCTGTTCGTGTCACTTTTTTTGGAATGGCAGAAGAAAAAAATAATCGAAACATATCGGGTATCTGGCGAAATGGCAAAACTCCTTGCGACTTTGCACTTTCTTGCGTCTGGTTCATTCCAGCGCACAGTCGCTATTAGTTCTGGCATCTCCCAGAGCGTTTTATCCAGTGAGTTGTCTCAGGTGTTAAATGCCATGTGCCGCAGGATGGGCCGATACATTCAATTTCCACGCACGCGGGACACATTGAATGAGACAAAACTCCCATTTTTATGTACTAAAGCCCACTTTCTTTTAAACATAGGAAACATTTAGTTAGGCCTAGTTCCTATAATTTTTTCCTGAAACTTAAAACAAATTAAAACGCGCACACACTTCTGCGCCCCTGCTGGAACGCACAAAAGTATTTGAAGTATGTGCAATGTAAAAGACAACTAAACAATACTGCAATACCATAGCAACATTTAGTGTTTCCTTCTGAAAATCAATGGGAAAGATAATCATGGTAATGGTCCTTCAAGCTGGGGATCCTACACTGCCAGTGTTGCCAAGACCCGCCTCTGCTTCTGATTGGCTAGTAAAGTTGCTTAGGTTGAGAGCGAGAGCTGCGTTCCTCTCATACCATTGGTAGGTGAACTTTATTACCTTGAACATGATAAACCGCATCCACAACAAATTCCCAAGTGTATTGACTTTTCATTTTTTTCTCATAGCATTACACCGGAGATCCGGCACGGTGCTGGAATACGTTAAGCCCTGAGCACCATCATAACCCTGGCGTACAAGGTTGTGAAAGTGTACAATCTTAGTTAATGCAGCAGCATCCATTCGTTCTGCCTCTGCAAACTCCAAAAAGCTCTCCTGGACCACAACATTGTAGTAGTATCGTAGGACAAATGAGATGTGCTTTTTTCTGAACATCTTTTGTTTCATCTACAAGCACGGAAAACTGCTTTTTTTCACCTCTTCAATGATTTCCTCTTTAGTCAATGCAACCTAAGGGGTCTATGGGTCTGTGGGGAGCATCATCTCATACTACATTCACTTGCACTTGGACCCCCCCCGCCTGATAGCACCCCCTACATGTCTGGCTTTTTCCCCCCAAAATGGCGGGTTGGCGTTAGCATATCGTTTCTTTTTAGGATTGGTTGTGCTTTTATCATGATGTCTGAATAAAACTGCCCTAATCCTGATTTTATTATATTTACTTTTAAATAAATTTCCCATCCAGAGTCAAAATCCACATGGGGAATCCCATATCAAGCTATGTTTAGTTTTCCTGGGCTTTTTAATCCCAGGTGGCACAGCTCTACCTTGAGGCCTACTAGCATTATTAACCAGCCTCAGTTACAGATTGATGCGATTAAGGAAGCTGATCATTGATAAATTCATTAGACAATAAAATAGTATTAGGAACTAAAGGGAATTCATTCATAAATTGTACATAACTAAATATAAAAAACTATATCCTGTGAGAGTTTAAAATGTTTAAAAATGGTTTAAAATTAATTTAATCGATTTTCTTTCGTCATTTTATTTAATCTGTTGTATTTTTCCTTCTTCTAAAGATGTTTAATGATAGAAAGCTTTACAAATAAAAAGTATAATACATGATTTGGAGGGATTGGTTTTAGTGTTGCCACAATGGGCTTCAATTCCTACTTTCTAATCATAATATGCATTTGCAAATCTAACAATAAGTCAATATATCTTGACAGTGGCAGAGGTAAAAGAAAATGAACAGCTAAAACTTACCATTGTGTCCGTTCTTGCCATGCCAGGGTTGTCACCTTCTTCCATATCTTACTGCTCCTTTGTTGGAGATAGTTATTGGGAGAAAGATTGTCTATTGCCACGCAAGTATTTTTTGACGAGAAAATCAAAGGAATATCCTTCAAGACGCTTCAGTGTCATGGTTAAGGTAAGCTGGACCCAAATGCAGACGAAACACGAGGAAGTTGGTGGACTTTACTCAGAAATAAACACAAGGAACTACAACGGCAAGCTGAAGCATGAAGTAACACGGGGGAGTTAAACAGACAAACGGGAGCACAGAGACTAAATAGACACAAGGGAGGCAAGGGTGACTGAACACAGGTGAAACACATTGAAGCGGGGCAGACAATCAACAAGGAGGGAAACAAGACAAAGACAGGAAGTCAAAACATCAAGAGACACAAGAAAAAAATTACAAAATAAAACAGGAAATGACCAATCTCAAACATAAATTGTCCCATGGCAACCATGACACACAGGTTTTATCCAACTAATCATTATATGCAGAAATTCAGGACAGATATTGATGTAAGCTGTACATTGTGGAGATTTGAGAGAAACGCTGATTCATTTATTTTGGCTTTGTCCGCACATAAAACTGTGGACTAAAATGTCACATTTTAATGCTGATCATATATTTCCCCACTTTATATTATATTGTAAAAATGTATTGCTTGGATTCACTGAATTTGACAGGACTCTCAATTTTATGTGATCAATATGCTAATTTTTTTTTAACCAAATTCTGTATTCATAAATCCAAATTCTTAAGCAAAAGCTACATTTTATCAAACAATACATTTCAGAAATCATTGTCTAAATGTACAAACAAAAAAGCTGTGAAAACATATGACCAATTTAATCTTTACAAGATATTTATTTAAATATTAATTTTCTTATTTTTCATGTTATTAACATTTAGTCCCCCTGGTGTATTTCTACTTGTAGTTTTATTGTTGTGTCATTGTTATTTATACTTATTTGTTCGAATAAAGTTGATTTATAATTGTAAAAAAAAAAAAAAAAAGGGTTGTTGTGGTCGCATCTTGATGACATTTCATGTTTCCTTCTGAATAGATGAAACAAATAAATAAGCTGGGTTTTTTTCTGAGGCCGTTTCGTCTGAAGTCTGACACATGACGGAGGTTTTACTGAGACCTGATGCTTTTTCATCTGAGGTCCGACACCTGGCTCTGAGACCTGAGGATGTCCTAATATGAATACCGTACCTGTGGAAATGAGCATGTTTTATACTGCTGCTGCTTTATTAATATATCATCTATGTATTCTGATTAGGCTAATGTAATCAGGATTTGATTAGGAGCACTAACCACAGCCAGTGGTCCGTATTAACGAGGCATTTATAAACATGAACCTTAATGTCATCGAATTGCTGTGGTTTTGTAAGATGTCAAGGCAAAACGCAAACACACTTTTCCATCTCTTTATTTAACTCACAGCGTCTTGTTCCAAGAGGGAGAATTGCATAATATGCCTCCACTAGGATGTTACACATTGTGCCATTGTCCAAGATACTAGCAGACCATGAAATTAATACACTTTGATAAATTATTCATTATTCCAGCCCCTTTTTATCCATTACATCTCAAAGGAATCCTTGAGTGCATTCACGTAGGCAATGCAGAAGTGGACACTGTGTGGCGGCAGTCGTTTGTTTTACTTTGAACATCAGCGTTAACAAGCTGAACATGGCATGTTAGATTAATTATGCTGTACAGGAAATGACCCCCAGGGCTGTTAGTGTCATATCATACCTTTCACTATGTCCCGAGGCCTTGAGATCCAGGCTCCTTCGTCACCTAAGAGAGACATAACCGGATTACTACCCTCAGGCTGTCTTTGCTTCATCTCTCCACTTTGCAGAAACAAAGCCCTTAAGAGTGTGGAAGGTCAAATAACTGATGTCTGTTTCATGGAAGCCAGTAGTGCAAGGAATTGTTAAAGTTTGGCTTTGGGGGAATTGTACTACTTTTCCTGTTTATCCACAGGGAGACAAACTCCCGAACTCCTTTTTTAGCCACGCTTGCAGCGTAGCTCCAGGGATAGCAGTGCTGGTTGAGCTGGTCTGCTGGTCCAACACGCTGAAAAGTGGAATATGCTGACAAATTGCATGGAGTAGAATGACTTTTGGTACATATTTTAATGGTCCACAGCAACAGTATCAACAGATAACCCTTGTGCCAAGTCTCTTCTACCCCATCTCATCTTTATGATGTTCCACAACCTGGTTTCTTATTTGTTCAGGCAGTTCACAGGTTCTTTTATAACATTGTTCAAGCAATTAGTCTCAATGGGAAATGACGTATAATGTGAATGACGTAAATTAAGTGTAGTCAGATATTCTCGCTTCCCAAGTTGGAAATTTGTCCTAGAAATTTCCTTCTTACTTATTGCTTCTTTATGACAGCAGGGACGAGGCAGTTGAGGTTAACTATATGAGAGTCCCTCATCACTCCTAACCTTTCCTGAGACGTCTACCTGGACTTGACCATTGTGTAATTCAGAGATATCATCTAATATCTTCTGTCATTCATATTCCATGGTTCTGCTTTTAAATGATCTGATGCACAAATAGCACAAAAACTAATTCTTCATCATCAGTAGCCTCAGGTACAACTACATTTGCACAGCATTTGGAAATGCTTCTCCTATACCAGACACCCAGGTGCTGTGCCATCACGTTATGTGACAATAAGCTTTATAAGCTTTTTTCATCCAGGTCATGGCTCTAATTGCTATATGAAGGCAATTGGACTTCTTCCCCACTATATCGGTATTTATTCATAGTAACAGTGACACACCGGAAGATTACCCACTATTGCACAGCATCTCATCCCATTCGGAAAAAAAGTGGCAGTGCCACATACAATTGAGTGCTGATGTGGATTAAATGAATGAATTAGATTGGATGGAATCCTGGGTCGCTAAAAACCCAAAGTATGGTGAAATTTGCAAAACCCTAAACTACAACAGCAATTAATTGCAAAATATACATCAATGCACTAGTAATGAAAATTAATATTCAATAGTAAAACGATGAGCACTTTCACTTTTCATACTTTACTAACATTCCTTTACCTAAGTAAGTTTTTTTCTGTGTAATGTTGTTACATTTACTTAAGTAATAAATAGGAACTTATTCCACCACTGCTTGTTTTTAACACCCATCCTATACTGTAGTGTTAACTGAATACTTAAAGTACCATTCATTTTATTTGTTGGCCTATAACTTGGTACTAATTAGCAAATTTTAACATGCTGACGTGCTAAACTAAGCTGGTGCACTGTTTGTGTGAGTGTTTTTTAATTTTTAAATCTTTGCTTTTGAGAATTCAACACCTTCCATACCACTGATTCATTATCCAAAGCATTTAGTTCAAAGCATCGCTGCTATGCCAAACTACAGCCTCACTTACTTTAAATTTACCAGTTACTTAACGTGTTTGATACTGCATTTGCTTTAATAAAAGCCTAATGTAGCTTAGTGTAAATTCAATCAGGAAGATAATCTTTACACCCAATCTCATTCATAACCCCTTTCCTTCTCACTCCACGTAATCAGCTGATGTGACCGTAATCATTCTACCTATCACATTTTGCCATGACCTCAGTCAGCCAATCATGTCGTTGCCGTCAAACTTTAAATCCGTTCTCTCTCCTTCTATCAGCTGTCATTTCAGGCAGATCGCTGCAAATGGCTCACATTTTGCTTACCCTGTGCTGTATGTTGCTCTCATTCTTCAAACAAATGTCTGCTTCCAACTTTGATCCTCTCCAGGAGGTTCCGGATCCCAACGCTGGAATCCTGCAAGATCCTGCAGCTTCTAAATAACTCTAACTCGGGCGAGCGGCGGAGGTGCCTTCGCTTGGCTGCTCGCAGCAGCTCTCCAGCAGATGAGCCAGACATTCTATTTTCCCGGCTACAGGGCTGTGGCACTACTCCAGCTCCAGACCTGCCCCTGTCCCAGCTCCATGAATTGGCAGTTCAAGCAACAAGTCGCGATCCGCCAGAGTACCAATCGTTAACGGAGCAAGTTTCTCCGTTTCGAGCTGGCTACCCTGCCGCGCCTGCTCACGGAGGACCAAGAAAACGGGCCCTTCTAAAGCTCCCCAGCCTAAGAAGAGAAACTTCTCTCATTCTCTCGCAATCCTCAGAATCCCAACTGTATTGTCTGGCTTCAGCTGTCTAAGCCCCCCTCATAGGTAGGCCATACATTCCCCAAGCAGCTAACATATTGTCACATCTAAGATCAAAAATCCGTCAAGGGAAAGATATGAATCTTGTGACAAAGACAAAGGCATTGCTATTTGGGAAAATTTCACTGCTGTTTGGTCTTCAGATCCCAGGTTATAGAGATTTATCCATTGGGCAGTTTCAGGTTTCGTTTGGCATATACCGCAGTGATTTGTTTTGTGTTCCCCAAAAGACAGCAAGAACTCAACTCCAACTTAGCTCTGATTGATCATCTCAAATACGGAAAAAAACATATTCTACGACTACCACAAAGCTTTCTGCAAGAAAACAGCAGTACTCTTTGCCCAATCAAATATGTACCTTAACCGGTCAGTACCCCCAAAGCATCTCCTGCAGTTCCTGCGAGAGTTTTGGCCACATAGCCACCCTCTGCCTCTCAGTACTGTTTCAATGTAGCTCTAAGGAAACCCTTTTCAGCCTTATCTCCCTTGTACCGACAAACTGGGGCATCAGGTGCATCATTTCAATAGCAAGCGAATTTGTAATAATTTCAATGAAAATGTTTGCACATTCTCCAATTGCCATTTTCTTCACATTTGCAGCTATTGCAAAGAAGCTCACCCTCGATCAGTTTGCCCCTGGTGAATGCGGATGCCTCCTCGCCAATGGAACCGTCACGGTTCAAAGACATTCTGATCAATCACCCAACTACACCAATAAATGTTGAATGTTTAGCTGCAGAATTGTCCTCCCACCTTGACTCTGTGTTTGTTGATCACTTACTGACCGGCGTCTCTCAAGGTTTTAGGTTTGGGGTCCTCACTTCCTTGTCAGTTACATATGTTGCAAAAAATCTTCAAAATTCCAACCAAAAATCAAAATTCCACCTCGTAGCCCATCTGACTTTCGGCTGCAGAAGCAGTTCACACATTTTCAACCTGGTGTCTGAAGCGCTTTGATGGATTCTGCAGGACAGAGTGAGAATCCCATCTGTTCTTCACCTGCTGGATGATTTCCTCCTGATAGATCCCCAACAGGACAGTTCAGGCTCCTCTCTGTCCAAAATGAAAAAATGTTTTCCCGCTCTGGGTGTCCCTGTCAGATGAGAAAACTATGGGTCCAGCCATGCGTTTGGAGTTTCTCGGCATCACACTGGACTCCATCAAGATGAAAGCGTCCCTTCCAGATGAAAAGCTGCAGCGTATCCCTGACATAACACGGTCGTACTGCACCGGAATCACTATCACAAAGCAACACTTGTCTCTCTCCTGAGTCACCTTAACTTTGCCGTGCATGTTATTCCTCAGGGGTGCTCTTTCATCTCCTGCTTGTTGGTCCTGGTGTTTTCTGTGCCAAACCTGCATGACTATCTCTTTAGATGAAGGGTGCCGCTCAGATCTGCGTTTCTGGTCTCACCTGCTCAATCACTGGAACGGCATCCCTTTCTTTCACGACAAGCTGGTGCATTCCTTTGATTCCTTGATGTTGTTCACAGATGCCATCCCATCTGTGGGTTTTGGGTTGTTTTTCAAGGGCAGCGGTTTGAATGCCGCTGGCCTCCCTCCATCTCCCATCTCAATGCACCCTCTGCACTATTTAGATTTACCCCATCGCTGCTGCATGCCACGTCTGTGGGAATCACTGGAGGCACAAATGCATCTCTCTACTATGCGACAATCAGGCAATCATCGATAGATACATCATCATTAGAGGGCGCTCCTTGTCTAACACTATCATGCCTTAAAGAGAAGCATCACATGGTCTATCACTCACAACTTCATCATCACAGCCCGTCATGTGCCTGGGCATTACAACACTTTAGCTGATTTTCTTTCCCATTTCAATTTCCAGACTTTTTTGAAGCATCTATCCAGAAGCCAGCACAGTACCTATTCAAGTTCCCCCTTTTCATGTTCTAGCTCTGTCCTAAATCATGGCTCTTTGCATAAATACTTAGTATCAGCCAGGATGCAGCTTCCACTTTGAAATCCTATGATTTTGCCTGGAGAACCTTTGCTTTGTTTTGTGTTTCAGTATGCATAACAACTAAACCCGTTGCCATTAATACAATTTGCACTTTCATTTGTTTTTGTATGGATGAACGTCGTCATAAACCCCAATACATCCGGGGACTGGTTGCGGGGATTCATTTCAACATTAGATGTTTCGACCCTTCCTTCCCTAGTTTATTCTCTAATCCGGCTGTTAAACTACTGCTTAAAGGCATCTCAAGAGTTGCTCCAACTGTTCCTGATAGTAGCCACCCTATCATATGCTCCCTTTTGCACAGGATGTTATCTGCACTGCACAGAGATGGTATTTTCTCCTCATATATCGGTGCTCCGTTAGATGCAGTATTTTAATGGAATTTTACGCATTCCTAAGAGTTGAGGAATTTACCACATCCTCTAAGTCTTTAGATCCTAGAATAGATATGGCATTTTCTGATCTGACCTTCTATTCTAGTCTACATCTTAAACATTCCAAATGTGGAGGAGCTTATGTCACAGATGTGACTTTGAGGTAAAATTTTATAAAATCTAAAAACAGCATGCAGGCAAGTGTGTGTGGTAAAGAAACAAAAAAAATTATCACAGATTAAAAGATTGATTAAAAATGATTTTCAAAAACAAAAACAGTCCAGAGTGCTCGACCACTGGTAAGCGTCCCAGTGTTCAGCAGCGCAGTCTTATCAGCTTCTTCTTTGTAGCACCCACGTGGACCTTGGTGCCTTGCTGCCTTGTGCGTCTTCAACTAACAAAGTAAAACTGGCATCAGCAGACTCATCAGTCTCTGCTCTCTTTTCATCAAGAGTTCATGTGCATTAAAAGTTTGTCTAACATGAGGTAGTATAGTTTAAATCTTAAACTAAAAAGGATGAGCCCAAAATATAAATTGAACTGACTTGCATGCAAAGAAAAAAGGGAAAATGATAACAAATCAGAAAAGGGGCCAGGGCAAAACATTCAATATCATGAAACGGAAAGAAACGGAACTTAACGAGAGTAGGGGTGACGCTTGCATTCACCCCTCCACTATCTTGTGTTCGGCCTGTTCGGCTCTGTGGTCTCTCGACCTGGCCGTAGACAGGCATCTCCACTTTGCTGTCCCTGTCGTCTCTGTTCCTCCACTGCTGTCAGCATGCACGTCCTGCAAGCCTGTGCTGCCTCTCCCGATTAGCTTTGGAGGCAGGTAAAAGACACCGTTCTGGAGCCCAATGCACCAATCAGTGCCTCCCGCACCCAGGTGTCTTCTCGGGTGAAATGAACCCCGCAAAATCACAGGAAGTCTACACCAAAAAAAACAAAACAGCGCACCCGCCAGGGCACACAAGGAACAACAACACAGGGGACAATAACAGCTGAAAGGCGAAGTACGAGGTAACACAAGGAACTTAAACAGATACCAGAGGGGAGAATAAAAGACGAACCGACACAGACAAAAACAAAGGGGAGCACAGAGACTAAATAGACATAAGGGAGGCAAGGGCGATTGAATACAGGTGAAACACATTAGGAGGGAAACAGGACAAAGATAGGAAGTAAAACCATCAAGAGACACAAGGAAACTCACTACAAAATAAAACAGGAAGTACCAAAAATCCAAACATAAAATGTCCACCATGGCAAACATCACGCTATTAGACCTTTACATAGTCTTCTGAGAAGAAAGAAAGCAAATGAATGCAGGGATTTTCATAAGAAACAAATAATTTTGAGACAATGAATATTTGCAAATGTAAACAGTTTTATCAGATATTGAATAGTAACTAATATTACCAGCATACATCAACACTTATTTCAATCCTGTCTGACTCAGTAATGTTTTATCTTTAACATTTATGTGAAGCATAGCCAGTTGTCATATGATCAATTACAATCTTGTTGATGATCATGCTGTCATCTGTCACTGGAGGAGTTTAGAGGAAAAAATTTGAGGTAGATTACCTCCCTTTTGATCACCTTGTATTTCAAATGTGGACAGAGCAAGTTCTAACCAGAGGTGCATTAACCATGGTCAATCAACCTTCATATCATTGAATCAGATACAGAGTCATATTTAATTATTATAAAGGATAATAAATGTGTTCATAATAGACAGCAGTGGGAGATACTGTGGCTATAAAAGGCTATGAATGTCTTCCAACTTTGCTTCTGTGATAATTAAGTTTCAGTATTAACTTTAGGATTATAATATAGTATCATTATGTAATGTGGAAAAATGTGATAGAAGATGATGTTTTCCTGACCTGGACAGTGGGTGTTAAGAGGCGATCTTACCAGGAATGTTGTAGTCCTGTGGTTGTTACATTCTGATTAGGCTATTTTGGTTAGTTAGCTACGTGCTAGTGGTGGCTTCTTGCCTTTCAAACTTCAGTCATCAAATTTTAATCCTGGGCTTTTTTAGGATCGGTGAACGAAGTCTGTGCAGCACTGTAAGTCATTAGGAGTCTCACAGGGTAAAGTCGTCCATATATGATGCCGGGCTGGTCTCGTAGGATTTTCCTGGTTCTGTTGAAGAGCGCCAGTCACTTAGCAACAGCCGGTGGATAGTGGGGGAAGATTTGAATGTTTTTGTCTTGATATATCGTTGGCTTTGCGTAGGATATCTTCTAGATTGTGAAAGTAGTATTTACGCAAATGAATGGCGGTGGTTTGTGAGGTTCGGGTCATTGTCGGAGAGTCCTGCGGGCTCTATCGATGAGTGATTTGTCTTCTACGGAAAGTACTTCCTGCAGCAGTTGAGCGACAAAGTCCTTCGGTTTGGGTCCTTCTTCCTGCTCAGGGACTCCACAGATTTGGATGTTGTGTCATCTTGATCTTGGCCTTCCAAATCTTCAAATATTAGAGTTTCTCCATTTCTGAGTTGAGACGATTAACCTGGCATTGTAGTACGTTGACGGTGTCAGAGTAAAAAGTGGCAGATTTTTCTCTCTTTTTATCTCTCTGTTAGTTTTGTCTCAAGCTTTGAAATGGACATTTACAATTTTTTTTAGCTGTGGCTATTTCTTCTCTTAGGTCTATGTATACATTCTTGTTACAACCTGTAGATGTTTAGGAACGAGGGAAGCAACATTTAGATGATGGTATCAGGCGAATGCTGCCGTTTATTGTTTAGCACCAAAAGAAACTGTACAACCACAACGCAAATGAATCGCTTGGCAAAGAACAAAGGGAAAGACATAAAACATAAAACAAACAAAACAAACCCGCTTCCTAACCCAACCAATCCCTACTATTATACAAGAACACAACAAAAATAAAACCCTATCTCCCGTCTCACCTGTCAAACAAAAATACAATCTAGCAGCCGCCCATAACCTAATGTTGCTAGGCTGAAAATAATAAATAGGAAAGAAAACCCAATAAACTAAACTAAAGCCTACAGCCCAAGAGCTGCAGAAACTAGTGCCCCCACGAGTCAACGCAGGAGGGGAGGGGCCAGCCAAAAACGAGGACCACCCAGGCACAGGCAGAGAGGAGCAACAGCGGATGATAGGTCGCCCCAGCCTTAATTCAAAAACTGAAGACTGCACCATACAACATAACACACAACAACAACGAAGAAACTGTACTCGGAGCCCATAACAACTCTCGATATGGATGTCTATGGTAGCACATATTTCGCTCTTAATTTCTGTGATCTTGTTCTGTAAAGCTGTGATTGCAGCTAGTACTTCTCTGTTGGATGGATCCTCTTCTTTGGTTATCTCGTCAGGCATCTCTTCATCAGGACAGCACGGTGCTCGGTCTGGGGCCTGGTTGCCTTGTTGAATTTTTTCTCTTGCTTGTATGTTTAATTCCTTATGCTAGATACTCGTTGAAAATAGTTGGAGGTTGGATATAGACGTGTTTTTGTATGTTTTAAATGTTAATTTGTTGGAGCTATCAGGAAATGCATGTTACACTCTCATTGCTCAACAGTGCCCCTTAAGATATTAAATCCTAACAGCAGGCAAATTCCTTAAAATTAGTATTAATGCTGCTTTTTTTTTTGGTACTTTTATATTTTATATACAAACTGTATTAGTTAATATGTAGTTTCTGTACTGATTGTAGTCGCCCTAATCATTCATCTCTTGTAAAATTTGTGTCTATATGTAAGAGATTGTAATATAAACCAACAACCAGTAACTCAGCCAAATGAATCTAATCTAACATCGGGTAAGTGGGGAAAATAAACTATCCTCTTAATAGTAAAAAAGTAAACCTCAAAGTCACATCAAATACATCTGAAACTCCTGCTCATGATAGACATGCAGAGTGCAAAGAGGATCTTCAGGTTGTTCAGTCTTGCTTGTGTAGAGAGAATGAGAGAAGCAGAAGCAAATGAATGAGTATAATCCACTGCACCAGGATTTTATATAGGATTGATTTACATGTGTTATAAGATTACATAGAGATTTTGCTGGAGCAACACTGAAAAGAATAGACTTGAGGCTATAGACTATAAACATATAAAAAAAAGAACACATTTTTTTGCAGTCAATATCAAACTCATATTTCTGCTGAAATTGCCTCAAAAGGAATAAATCTTATGCATGAGTGTGTCAGTGGCATAATTTTTTATGGATGTAAATGTAGTACAGGACATTTGACACTATAATGGAGTCTTTCAGACCCGATGTTGGTGGAAATCATCAATTCTTGCAGTAAATGGGGATATAATGGGAGAACCTGGCTGTCATTTCAAGTCACTTGAAATTAAATTAAAAACTGAATAGTGCCAATACCTGCATTTCACCACCTACCATACAGATGATTAATTCCATACACAGTGCAGTCTTCAACAACGCCGATGTTGCGTTTGTATTAAAGAAAGTCTGTTGTGCCTCTCATCCCTCCTCCATGTAAAATTCAAATTTGGGTTTAACAAACATCTTAATACACACTCGTTTTCTTTGCTGCAATTATTGATGCGCCAAGTGAACCACCAAAACACAGTCCTCCTTGTCACTACAACCCAAGTAGATAATTACAGGTTTGTTCTCCAAATTGAAATTTCTTGAGGGACGGCATATTATGAAGTCTCTCACTCAAGGATCTGAAAAGGCTGACGTAGCAGATCCGTGTGCGATCCCTGTAGCCGATTTGATTAGATTCACACTGCAGTATGAAGGCGACAAACCCCTGTGTCTAATTAATTGTAAACAGCCAAGCAAGCGTTGGTGTCACCTGGACAACACAATACCCAGAACGCTCTTCTTCAAGCATGGCTTTAGCTTTTACAGGTCAGCTCAGTTCAGTATTAGAAAGCAATTAATGCCGCCAAACATACCTGTGGGAGGGATTCAGAGCCTGTCTCACCTTGGCTGGAAAATTGACCCTGTAAAGCACCAAGATGAAAGTCCTAAGCTCTGATCAGATTCAACTTAAAACACTCTTGGGAATATTAATGTGTTGGCTGGAAAACATTTTTGGAAAAATAACTACTGAAAGATGTTAGGTTGGTTTTCTTTGCAGTGGTATGCTCCTCTAAACACTGAAGAGGATAAAGGGAGCTTTTTGTTGACAAATCTTAAGATTTTTCTTCTTGCTTATAAACTCTAAAAACTCCCACAACTGGGAATTTGATTGAACTTACAGCAGATTTTATACTGCAAATAAAATGCCCATGCATCATGGTGATGACGATGGACAAAACCAACAGAAAAGATACACTTTTATCATTCAAAGATATCTTGCAGAACAGCATTTTCAGTCTAGACAAAGTCATCATAAACTCCAAACCAAGGTTGTCCTAAAGTCAATGGCAGTCACTTTTGTTCTGCCAATCACTGACAGCCTTAGCAAACAAAATGTTTTATCCTGGCCTCATCTGAATGGCATAGAGATAATTATCGAGGTGGGCCTCATCGGAATTCATTAAACGACCCTTTCTCTATGAGACAATGTGACTATTATGTCAAAATCCCTGTCAGCTATTTTTATCATATCTGCTGCAGATCTAGTTGTCAGTGAATTCATAGGGAGGTAATTACCTTGCACTCAGAATAAATTGGGTGGATACCGACAGACGGGACGACGGGAGGTTTGCCACAAACCAACACCCCAGGGTGGTCCGACTACAGGAAGAAAGCTAAAATGTATATGTTAAAATGTGTAAAATCAGGAAGACAAGGAAATTCATGATTACTGTGTCACCCCAAAGAACTGTTGTGGAAAGGTAAATGTCAGCCGCAGCTATGAGTTTGATTAACCACATTCCTCGGAACAAAGCTGGAGGCAAACTGTGTCACTGCAATTCAGAGAAATAATTCATTATCACCTTGTGTGGAAAAAGTCAAACCTAATACAAGTTTTCTTGTTAGAACTTGTCAATGTTTGACTCAAAATGCAGACACATACCAGGAGACACAAGGCGGGTTAAAGGCAATTTATTTTATAATTGATGGTTAAGTTGGCAGAGGGCAGTGCAGCAGGCGGCGGTGCTGAGTGACGGACAAAGGCAGGCAGAGGGGGTTTAGGCTGGGCAGAGTTGACTGGCGATTGCCGAGCGGAGCAGGCGGGAAATCCAAGCCGAGCAGAGCAGTTAGGGGATCCGAGCCGGGCAGAGCAGATTGGAGAAAGCAAGGCAGAGTAGACAGAGGATCCGTGCTCCAAAGGACGAGGACAGGGATGGACGTGAACGGTATGGTGAACCTGAGAGCAGAAATAGAAATCAGTTTATTGCAAGGAACATCTGTACCGCTAGATGACTGAACTGTGTGGCGGTGTCTGGATGAATTGGGTTTTTATACTGCACAGGCTTGTAGAGTTGATTAGCTGATTGGCTGCAGGTGCTCAGGTGGAACAGCAGGAGAGGGAAACAAGGAAGCTACACCCAGCACACACACAAACATGGAGAGAGACAGGAAACGCAAGGAAGGTGAAACAACGGGAAACACGGGGAGAAGGGAGAGACAACACTGATGCTCTGACATTTTCTCTATAGAAGTTCCTCACAGCAGTAAATTTGGTTGACTGGTAGACAGGTATTGTGTATGTACGAATTATGAGAGCTTGTTACGGGACTCAAAGATGTTGCCGTTTATTCCAATGTTTCACACCTAACTCATACCCAAAAAAAGTATGTATGTTCCATGCTCAAATAAGAAATTCACCTATAGTACGACATATAAATTAAGCCTGGTTGTGCTTAATGAAATATTAATAGAATTAAACTGGATTGTTAATAAAGTGGTAGGAGGTAGATATGGGTCTCTGGTGAATAGGATAGTATTTTAGAAAGTTTAATCAGTTGTGCATTTAAGAAGTTTAGCAAAAAACAGCATCTCATTATCATTATTTCCCCAAGGAGCCAATACATGTAGAAGCAGGAAATGACTGACTTTGGCATCACTCAGGGATACTTAAAAAAAAAGGCTCCAGTTGTGTTTATTCTGGTAATTGTACATCTTGGTCCACCCGTCCCTGGTTGGATCGTTTCGTGTCTCTCATGCTGTTATGCTTTAGACATCCACCTGTCCTCTGTTTTGTGAGAGTCATCTTTGTCTCTGTTAAAGATCATTGCTCTGCACCTGCCTGCCTGTCTAGACTTTATCCTGTTGCCCCATACACAGAACTGTGAGAGACTGTAATGCACACTGTGACTCATCCAATCTGTCGACTGCAACAAAATGTTCTATAGCTTTTACCACCAGAGTAGTACAACTATCATCAAATATCATCACTCAGTCAGTCATTCAGTGAGTCAGTCAGTGACATTCAGTATTATAGGGCTGGCCCCGCTGTTGCGGTCCAGCCGAAAAAGGGAGAGGGGTAATATTCTTGAGATAAAAGTCACAAATTTGCAAGAAAAAAAGACGAATATTCTCAGAGATTAAAATATGAAATTTACAAGAAAAAAAATATCTATGTCATGGAACAACATCGCTTCACTTTGCAAGATTAAATGAACCTCATCCCACAACAGACACCGCTGTTTGTCATGTATTATGCCTGCAGTGGATGACCTAAACAAGTTATACTTTGCAATATACTTTTGCGATTCAAGATTAAATGGTGCTTGTAATGTGTTATTATCCTTTAATAGAGTTTCTTTGTCAAGCTTATTTGTACCACCAACCAGTAGTTATAGTGTGATGAGAGTATGAGGGATAATATACAAGCTATGCTAATTTACGCTGTATATAAGCACGCTAACTCTTGCTAGATTGTCTGTTGCTATTTTATAATAGTATAAACATTGACACTTACTTTCTATCACCTACCTTACTCTCTGCATACTCTCTCGTTTGGTCCAAGGTCAAAGGTCTGGTCGCAGGTCTGGTCTCTCGGGTCAAAGCTCAAGCTTCTGCTCAAGGTGTTCCATTTAGAGCTCCCCCTAGAGGCCCGGAGCACTTCCATTATGTTGTTTAGCGTTTTTGCTGTTGCATGTGTTTTTGTGCTTGCATCATTTCTGTATTTGCAGTGTGTTTGTTGTTCATGTTTTGTTTTTTTTTGTCTTCCCGCAGCATGTTTTTCACTTGCAGCATTTTCTTCGTGTGTGTTTTTGAATCTGTATCGTTTGTGAATTTGCAGCTCATTTTTCCTAATGGAAGTGTTTTGGGCCATTGGAGTGCTTTTGAGACTTGAGGACTTCAAAGTCCGGATGCTTGTGACAGCATGGTGATCACAAGCATCAAATGCAGGCATAAGACACAGGATCTGTCTGGTGTGATGGGTTTGATCTAGCCGTACAAAGCGAAGCGAGTGAAGCGATGTGGTTCCTTGACAATAAAAAACATCAAAATAAAATTTCCCATAAATTTGCCTCTTTAATCTTAAATCAACTTTAAGTTATTTCTCAGAATATTACCCCCACTTTTTAAATGTATTATTCTTTTTTTTACCCACAGTGGCTCTAATACTCTGTCGTAGAATAGTTTGAAACTTGTTATAATCACATAAACTTTTTTTAGGATGTTGTGACACATGCACAGTGAAGGACAGAGCAAAAATAATGGCCTTTGCCTCGGTGAGGGAGCAGCCAGTACTCAAATCGGCTCATTTTCATACCACGCAAGAGAAAGAATTGGTTATTCAGGCCTACAGTATTTCATCACATCCTCTCCATCACCAGTCAGGTGTGACAGCCTTTTAATTAACCTGAGCGACATCAAATGATCACATTTATCATGTCGACGTTCACTATTCGCCCAAGTGTTATTTGAAACAGAGTGGTAAGACGAGAGGAGACAGTCCCTCATCTCCAGCTGCATGTCTAAATGTAGTGAGAGGATAAACACATGAAACTAGCTTTAGAGAAGTACTGTATTTTACATGTCGGGATTTCATGCACAGATTAGTTGATTGCCCCGGGACATCTCTATCATAAAGATGTCAATGATTATATACACGGGATCTTTGGTACCCTGGTATTTACACAGCATTTCATTCACAGAACACTTAGAACTGTGATATACTGCACCAAAGCAAATGCTTAATCGATAGGATCATGTATAAATAAATACAAAAAATGTATTTATATACTTTCACATCAATATTATTCATAGAATTTACTATACGTCCCAAACCACCCAGTGTAATTCCCTCACTCCCAAGACAGATACCGTATGTGTTTTTCATTTAATCAACTATTCGCAGAGTAATCTCATCATAAACAGCCTCAGTTGTTCGTCCCCTGGAGTGAATGATGCACTCCGATCTTTCATGCCCAATCAAAGCATCTCACTTTGGCTTGATGCCATGGTGAGTAGAAGCCCGGCCTGCCAGACAGCCAGCCACCCTGGCCGGCAGAAGCCCAGTCAGTGTTTGAAATCCATTGACACATACTGTTACACTGGTTTTTTAAATTGCTTTTATTCTGAAGTACATTCCTCAAAAAAATGAAAGCAACACTTAATCATCACAGTAGAACACCGAGTCAGTTAAACTTCAGGGATATCAATCTGTCCATCTAGGAAGCACAAGTGATTGTGAATCAGTTTCACCTGCTTTGGTGCAGATGAAAGTGATAACAGGTGCAATGGAGAGGCAAAAGCAAGACAACCCCCAGAAAGGGAATGGTTCTACATGTGGTGTCCACAGACAGTTGTTCTCTCCTGATCCTTCCTGACTGATTCTTCTCTAGTTCTGTCTTTTGCTAGTGTCCTTGTCACTACTGGTAGCATGAGGCGGTACCTGCAGCCTGTCAGGTTGCACAGGTAGTCCAGCTCCTCCAGGATCATCCATACCTGAGGTCGCAAGAAGGTTTGCTGTGTCTCCCAGCACAGTCTCAAGAGCATGGAGGAGATACCAGGAGACCGGCCGTTACAATAGGAGAGCTGGACAGGGCGAAGAAGGGCATCAACCCAGCATCAGGACCGCTACCTGCTCCTTTGTGTGAGGAGGAACAGGAGGAGCACTGCCAGAGCTCTACAACATGACCTCCAGCAGGCTACTGGTGTGCATGTTTCTGACCACACTGTCAGAAACAGACTCCATGAGGGGGGCATGAGGGCCCCACGTCCTCTAGTGGGACCTGTGCTCACAGCCCAGCACCCTGTAGCTCGACTGGCATCGCCAGACAACGCCAGAATTGGCAGGTCCACCACTGGCGCCCTGTTCTCTTCTCAGATGAGAGCAGGTTCACACTGAGCACATGTGACAGGTGTGAAAGAGTCTGGAGATGCCGTGGTGAACGTTATTCTGCCCGTAACATCATCCAGCATGAGCAGTTTCGTGGTGGGTCAGTGATGGTCTGGGGAGGCATATCCTTGGAGATTCTCACAGACCTCCATGTCACAGCCAACGGTACCCTGACTGCTGTTAGGTACCGGGATGAAATCCTCAGAGCGATTGTCAGACCTGATGCTGGTGCAGTGGGCTCTGGGTTCCTCCTGCTGCAGGACAACGCTGGTTGTGCCAGAGTGTGTAGGCACTTCCTGGGTGATAAAGGCATTGATGCCATTGACTGGCCTTCACGTTCCCCTGACCTAAAACCAGTTGAGCACCTATGGGACATTATGTATCTGACGCCGCCAAGTACTGCCACAGACTGTCCAGGAGCTCACTGATGCCCTGATCCAAGTCTGGGAGGAGATCCTCCAGGACACCATCCACAGACTCATCAGCAGCATGTCCAGATGTTGTCAGGAGTGGATACAGGCACACAGGGCCATACACACTAACACTAACACACTGAGTCACATTATGAGTTGCTGTGATGAAAGTCACGTTGGATTAGCCTGTGATTTCAACTTTTAAGTTTTTTAACTTTTAATACTTTAAAACTCAAAGTCACAAGTAAAAGTCCTGCATTCAACATCTGACACTTAAAGTTCCAAAAATAAAAGTACTAATTGTGGAATAAAACATGTTACATTATTGGATTGTAACTTTTGATGCATTAATATGGACATTGCTTTAATGTTGCAGTTGGTAAAGATAATTTGAAACACATCAATATCTTGTGATATTCCCCCCTCGATCAATAAAGCATTACGTGACCATATAAATGCTTTTATTTGCAATTACATGCCAGGTATGGTCAGGTCAGGTTCACAGAGAAGAGTTAATCATAACAAGGTTGAGGTCGTAAGCCTTCTCCAAGTCCACAAAACACATGGTCAAACTCCCATACGCCCCTCAGTACTATCACGAGGGTAAAGAGCTGGTCCACTGTTCCACGGCCAGGACGGAATCCGCATTGCTCCTCCTAAATCTGGTGCGGGTTGAAGACCTCACGAACAGGCGCCTTCACCAGACATTCCCAGGTCACCCTCACTACACATTTGGGTTCTGCCATCTGATCCAACTCGCCACCAGGTGGTGATCAGTTGACAGCTCTGCCCTTCTCTTCACCCAAGTGTCCAAAACATACGGGCCGCAGATCTGATGATACGATACGACCACAAAGTCTATCATCGACCTTTGGCCTGGTGCTCTGGTAACAAGTGCACTTACACTTGCACCTTACATATTTGAACATGGTGTTCGTTGTGGCCAAACTATGATAAACTATGAGGCTGTTTCTACCAATCATGCCCCTCTAGGTTTCTCCGTTGTTGGCCACATGGGCGTTGAAGTCCCCCAGCAGAACTATAGAGGCAGGCAGAGCCCTCCCAGGACACCACCCAGAGACTCCAAGAAGGTCTTGTACTCTGAGCTGTTGTTTGGTGCGTAAGCACACACAACAGTCAGAGACTTCCCCTCGGCGACCCTCAGCCGCTTAGAGGCAACCCTCTCGTTCCCCAGGGAGAGCTCCAGCACCGCGGTGCCCCACCGGGGGCTCGTGAGACCCTACCAGGGGCTATTGCCCCAGACAACACAGCTCCCAGGGTCACCGGGACACACAACCCCTCCACCACGTTAACTTGCCGATTTTTCGGAGGGTTTAAATCCACGTTATATGTGATGGGGAAAAGTCAAATAAATCTTTGTCAGTGGTGTAACAGTTTGGGAGAAATAGAACATATAATCATGCACTGTAGTAAATATAATTCAGAGAGGGAGAGATTAAGAAACAGTTCTTGAGGCAGGGCAGGAATAGAGTTTAAAATCATTATTGAGCACAGGTGGGCCTGGCTCCAGACGCACACACACCCATCCCAAGATTAAAGAAATAAAGTATTTTATTTTGTCCTTGTCCATTTGACCAATCATAAACACGCCACATTCAAATAATCAAAGTTTATTTATATCTGATTGGCTGGTCTGCTCATATAAAAACAGGATACAGCAGGGAGAGCAGTTACTTCTCCATCATTTCACTTCATCACTACTCAGTTGCTTACACTCTGGTTACCGGCCCACTTCACTCACACTCAGTGACTCGACTCTGATGGGAACAGCCTGGTTTTAGTTTTAGTTTATCCATGAGATTTGATTCATTTGGCCACTTAAATTTTGTTTTTTGTGATTAAACATTGTCAATCATTTGCAATCACCTTCTACATGTAGTGGTTTAAAATTAAATATATCATTGGCTTATGTATTATTAGATTCTATGGATTTAGTTTTAGATAACATAAAACAATGCATGTTATAGCTTACAGTCCTAAAGGACTAGAAAATCATTTCTACAGCAGCAACAATAATGTAACAGCAGCGAAGTCACTGTATATAAACTTAGTAATATCTCTCTGGAAACAAATGAAAAATGTCAATAAACTAAATAATATTCCTGACATGAAAACACGGAGTGAAGCTGAATGAAGAACACAGACATCGGTCACTATTATTCATCTCCTCCGTCGTCCTCCCTCTGCTGCTGATGGAGATGGGTATCGTTCAGATTTTAACGGTACTACTACATTTACGGTACTTCTATTATTGTAAGAGTAAAAGCAAAACAAATTAAAAACAGATTTAACATTTCTTATTTCTCATACGTACTCGATTAACATTAAAACTGTACATTTCTCCGTCAGTATGTGACAGACTTTCACTGGATGTTTCCGGAGATCGCTCATGTTTCCACTCTTACATGTAAAATACTGAACCACACCTCAAAACGTTTAGTTCTCTCCGCTAAGAGCAGGGTTTGTGTGTCTGGGTGTGTGGCCCCCACACACACACACACAGGCTCTGAGAGATAAAGAGAGAGGTCGCTCCTTTAAATTGCGAAACAGTGAAAATGCATCATTCAAAAACGAATGATGAGTCTGTGAGATAAAAATGTGTGAGAGAACTTTAAAAACAGGAAATCTGTTTTCTTAATTTCTCAAGTACCGGGAGCACAACTGATAGCTTCGGAGCTTATCGATGATCCGGTCTTTAAAAATGTAGCCCCGGGGCCCATAATACCGGGTTTCTGTAACCCATCCCTAGCTGCTGAACTGGCCTGCAGGTAACACTGCTGAGAGGGGGCGGCTGCTGTCTCAGGCTATAGCTGGAAGTTTCTAAAAGTTTGTAGCTGCAGTCTACATACAGAAAGGTTTCCCTTTTAGCTTGTTTATAATAATTCACTATCGGCTTAACGTTGGCGCGCTCTGCTTGTATAAAACAAGTGGCAGTGGATGGGAGAACTTGGAAATGTGTCTTTTCTTTGTGTTTAAATCTTGTTTTTATGACACTGAAGTGTTTTTTTGTGTAATATCCATATGTTAAAGCTACTGCAAAAGTTTAACTGCTGGCCACAAGATGTCACCTACTTCACCGGAAAAAATCTATTCGCAGCGTGGGTGCAGGTTTCAAGTTTCCCCATCGCTCCCGTGTCAACTGCAAGACTGGCATCCCAACTGGCTGTGACGTTACAAAATCCTGCTCGTATATACAAGGCTGGATGACTAACCAGGCAAAGCTGGGAACTGCCTAGGGGCCCAAGACACCCCGGGGGCCCCAAAGCCTCAGTTTACTCCTATCAGGTGTCTATCATATCATACATAACAATGCAATAAACTACAATAACAATGTTTGTATCGGGCTCATTCATTGTAAAGATGTGTTTTAATGCAGTATTATTCAGATATAATTTTCTTTAATAATCGATAATTACTCATTGTTTTGTATAGGTCTGTTATTTTTCCCTGACGCCCAACTTAACATTTGACCAACAGTAAAAAACTCAATAGTTGCCAATTAATATTTGTCAGTTGTCTAATTGATTTATCATTTTATCATTTCAGCTTCAGAGTACTGGTTGGTTTCAAGCTGCCTGGTGTAATAATGAGAGACCTTATATAATGGGTATAAAATAAGACATTTTTGCCCCAGGACCATCCACAAAGTTAATTATAATTAATGCGTGCATACGAGTTGAACTGAGACTGAAGGTGAGCACAGAGGAAGTTTCTTCCCTCAGCAGATGAATGTGAATACAAACTCTGCACATATATGATGCTGCAAAGTGAGGGTGAACATCTGTTGGATGGGGGCTTTAACTATTTATATGCCAACTAATCAGCCTCACAGGACAAATTCTAATAGAAAATCAATAACATGATCATACATGCAGAGGTGAGCTTCCCCATGGGATAGGTAGAGTGAAAGAATGATATGACGTGACATGTATCGTCCCCGGTTGACAGACAAATTGTGATTTTAACAGTACTACTACTTTTATTGATATTGCTTATCGATACGGTATTCTTATTGATACTTTTTGTTATTTTGTAAAAGAGAGAGAGAGAAAAAAAAGAACAGAATTAATTTCTCATACTCAATTAACATTCTTGAGTAGCAAACTTAAACACCACTGAACCGGTCACTCTTATAGACTGATATTATAATGATGGAAATGTAAAACAAATGTAACACCCGATGATTTACTTGATTTACTACAGGACTTGACATTATAGACGAATGTCTCAATCACAAACGGAGTTGGGAGAAGTTTTATGTCGCAATAACAAATAGGAAATCTATTTTCTTAATTTCTCCAGTACCGAAGGCAGAACCGATAATGTCAGAGCTTATCAATACTCTGGTCTTCAAAAATTTAATACTGGGTTTCTTTACCCATCCCTAATTGTGATATTATCAGCAATGAGTTACGTCAAGCCTCACAAAGGCCTGGCCCAAAAAGCTGGTCGGATACTTCAACTCCTGTATCATCTTTAATCATCATAATCTGAAATTCTTTCCATTCTGTGAATGTGAGTGAATTGCCTCTCCCCCC
>NW_019525473.1:1084595-1098317 GCF_002814215.2 Seriola lalandi dorsalis | reverse complement strand
CCCCCCCCCCCGAATCTGATGAGGTGAAATGTGGGTTCATTTGGGGGCGAGTCATGCAATATTTCATCAAATCAAGTTATGTCACTCTTTTTATGAAGACAACAAGCAGCAACAAAGGGATTGTGCACTCACTCGCTGAGGGATACATAAGATATTGCCCCTTTCTTTGGTCTTTATTTTTAGAGGAGTGGACAGAGTACCAGTGCCCCCTGGCTACTTTGCCTTTTCTCTCTTGGAGTTGCAATTTTTAAAGCAAGAGCACTCACTGTCAGATTCCACTGCTCATCCAGCTGGACTGGCGCTGGACACTAGAAAATCCAAAACACCAGACATGAACATGAATTATACATTCTGATTGTCTCTTAAGATTAAACGAGGACCTGCTGATTAAGTCTCACTGTCCTTTAATGAAAGAGTGACATCATACAGAAGGACATGGAGGGAGTGGTTTCTGGTAGTCATGGCAATGAATAAAAAACTGTTGAAATGTGTTAACAGATATATTTGGATCATTTTATTTGAGATCCAGGAAAGGTTCAACTTTTTTTCTCCTGTAGAATGTCTTTGAGCGAGAGGATGACTGATATATTCATCTAGCTGCGCTCATTATTGTTCATTAATTGTCAGGCAGGACAAATCATATCTCCCCTGCAGTAACTCTTTGGAGTGCGTCTCAAGTGATCACAATGTCGTACAGTGACCTATTTCTGCGTCTTCTTTGTGAACATCATCCCACAGTCTCCCACCAGTAATGAAATGCGGTAGAAGAGACAATTTGCAACAGAGTTATAACTGGAGGGCACAGACTCTGCCACCCAATTTCAACTCGTATTGTTTTGTGCCCAGAATCAAGCCACTTTTTCCTTAGCTACCTAGCTTGACACTGTTGAGGAGCTGAAGAGCTTGGAGCTTGATTGCTCAGAAGTGCAGGTCTGTTCTGGGAGTTTGCCCCCCCCCCCTTTGTTGGTGATTGCCTGGCACAACCTAAAAGAAGTGAGAAATACAAGTTGAAGTGTAATTCCAGTTGATGACTTCTGCTGCTTCATGTGTTCTTTTTCAAAAGCCCAGCACTGTCCCCCCCTCCTACCCTTTATCTCTCCTCAATGGGAGGAATCATCATTTTCTCAACTTGTTTGTGTGCTAGACACAAGGCCTGCTTGTTCTTCAAATGGGCCTGTGGACTGTAGTGATAATTCCTTGCATTTCCACGACAGAAAACTGAGCATACCCCCCCCCCCCGCTGAACGCAGTGGGAGATATATGGATATATTGAAGCCTGCCTCCCTGCAGCCCCTGCAACCCTGCCCTCCCCTTGCATTTGATTTATAGGGGAGGTGGGCACAGAAACATCATGGCAGTTGCTCACATAATGGACTTGATCAGCATGTACGGCGTCACCGTGTGCCCGCGGGTACAAAACGCACAAATAGACAACACCGTGAAAACCGACACTGTGTCCGGGCACCCAAATATGAACAATCAGCATGGACGACAGCATTGCTCAGGCCTGACACATGCGCCACCCTGCTGACTATCGGCACAGAATATGGACAGGGAGTATTGAGTCACGACCGCATGTAGAGCAGCACTGAGTGCAGGCAAGAGGGAAATATTCCACATACACACAGAACTGTCAGCACCTGCAGCACTACTTCAGTGATGAGCTGCCTTATTCATTTTTAAACAACTCCTGATGTCATCTTTGAATCAAGAAGTTACATCACAGGATTACTTAATCCCAGGAAAGAGGATAATACGGACAATCGGTTGAATGTGGCTAGGAAGTGGCAGTTCCTCTCAAAGCTGTTAAAATACAACTCTACCTATCACCTTCATTTCAAGAGAGATCAAATGAAAATGTGTTACAATATTCATTGAGGTTATGAACAGTAAAATACCAGTCTCATATCCGTCCATTCAATATGTTTATGTTAAAGCTTAGCTTTGCATAAACAGAGGGAAACACTAAACCTGGCTCTGCCCAAAAGAAACAAGCCACCACCTCTACAGAAAAACCGAGTATATGTCTGGACTGCCTGTGGTCAAAACCTGATTTTATAAGTGCGATGTCGTCTGACAAAATCACCAAACATATAAATGAAAGACAAAGACTGGGATTTCAGCTGTATTTACTATAGAATGATCATTCAGAGAGAAAGTTAGAAGTAGGGATGCCCCGACTGATCATTAAAGATTTTCATTAAAGATACGTGATCAGTAGATCAGAATTACTGCTTATACTCTCCGATCACCTGTGGTTAAGACTCTGGTGTCTGCAGCTGAGAGAAGCAATCCCACCTTGTTCACTGCGCTGGCGTGTGGCCATGTGACACTTTTACAAAGTGTGCCAGACTGATATGATGTACTGTACGCCATCTGCAATGCATGCCAAAAATGATCGTATCCGCCGTGGATCTGCTGATCTCGCTCATAAATGATTGGTATCGGCGGTAAAAAAAAAACGTGATCATAGCATCACTAGTTAGAAGAGACAGGCTATCTTTCTTTTTTTAAAGTTATTTCTTCAGGCTCTTTCCTTTATTTCAGTCATGGTGAGAGAGAGAGAGACAGAGAGTGAGAGAGGATGACATGCAACAAAGGGCCACAGGCCCTCAAGCCCGGGCCACTAGCTAAGCCCAAACAGCACACACTTCACCAGGTGAGCCACCGAGGCCTGACACACACTATCTTTCTCATTTAGTCCCTCACACAGAGCACAGCCTCCGTCTGGATCCACAACAGTTTAGTCTTTATTTACTTCAACTCCAGAACTCTCCTGCTCTCTCTGCTCAGTGTGTCTTACCTTTAGTTCTTCCTCTGCATCCTTTAGTAATAATGATACATGTAATGAAAGTAGTTTATTTGCTGTAATGGAGGCGAGGCTCAGTGTGTTGGAAACACTGCTCCTCCTTCCTCGCTTGGTAAACTGTTGCTCTGCACTCTGTCAGTCAGTCAGTGATATTTTAGGACTGGCCTTGCTGTTGTGGTCCAGCTAAAAAGGTCTGCTGGCAGCCTTGCAGTGACTATAGGAAGTTACTGTTCCTGGCCAAGAGGCCTAGAAATAATCTGCCATTCTTGGCTCCTCCGTTCTGTGTGTCCTGCGCTGTATGTGTGAGAGAATGGGTGAATCAGGTTTGAAGTGCAAAGCACTTTGAGTGGTCGATATGACTAGAAAAAGCGCTATCTGAGTGCGGTCCATTTACCAAAGTGAACAAGAGATGATATCTAGTAACACTGTGATAGGTGACAGGTGGTGGAGTAAAGCCATCAAGGTAAAGAAATGGTATGGCCCACTTTAGGGGTGTCTGAAATCGTAGTACAAGTTTCTTCCAAGCATGAATATGAGAAATATATAAATATATTGTAATATTTACAACTACCATGAGAAGGATATAAATGTTTTAACCCCTGAACTGTTGCATTTACCTGTTTTTTTTTGGGGGGGGGGTTAATCAGTGGTGTCAGACTTCCTGATTAAGACTTGTACCTGAATGACCAGCAAGTGGGGCAAACTCACTGAAGGGTGTTGTAGTATTTAAGGCTATTAAAGTTAAAACTGTTTAATGATTTATGCTAGTGGATATTTAGGTGCTAAGGGTGAGTTGTTGTTTAAACATCTGCCTCAGGGAAGCTATTTACAACCACTGATAAATATCACCCTATGGGCATGTGTAGGGGGGCAGCCGGAGGTAACAGAGGTAGATAATTGGTTATTTATGTGTATACATTAACTGTCTTCCTTTGAGCGCGCTGAGTTTTAGGTTACACTTGAGGTCGGAGTCAGACGGGAAGGAGGAAGCCAGCAGAGCCAATCAGAAACAGCAAAAGCTCCTTCAAGGGTTATGTCAGAGTGAGTTGAGCAACAGTCTGTGAGGTAAAAAAAATAACAATGGTAAAGCCTTTCACTGCATCATGGAGAACAAGATTTAGGTTGTGTGCTGCATGATGTATATGTTGCAGGATGCTCCTTTCCTTTATTCTGGCTCCAACTCCTCAATAAATCCCACTCATTTTGGATGCACAGTCATAGTCCTGCCCACCGCTTTTATCAAAATCCAGGCTATTTTTCATAACGCTTCCCAGGATTTTCTTTTCCAACTCTTATAGATGTGTCAGCTGTTACTTCAAATCCCAATGACAACATCCATTATTTGTTGCTGATAGCTATGTCCATCAGATTACTTGTTATATTCACAGATCTGTGTACTTGGCTAAGATGGTCTTGCTTTAACGTATCTTCTGTTGTATCTATAATCACAAAGAAATTTGTGCTTGGTTTATGTCTGTCATAATATCTTCTTTCACTCGTGACAAAATATAAATTTGTTTCTGGATGGAGGGCTGAGGTATTTAAAGGATCCGTCAGGCCACTTGATCAGCTCTTACGAAACAGGTTTGTAGCAGTTTGTAGCTTGCCAGTAACCAAATAATGGCCAAGAATGTCCCACTGTTTGGCTGTTCTATCGTCTCCTTATGTCCCTGAAACTGAAAGAAAGTTGGAAGTAGCCGATGTGAGTGTTACATTCAGTATGTGCTCCAGCATTTGTCGTTGTGTGCATCTTTTTCCAACTGTGACTGTGTGATGCCGTGGAGCTTCCACTGCTTATACACTATACAGGCTCCTACGACTTGAGAGGATTTGTGCAGTTGGATTTATTCTGACGAATGGTCCCAGTCCCTGACTCTCTTACCCATGTAATGTTATAAAAGGGAAACCTGTGATCTGCAAATTGCCAGAAAGACTCACAATATGCACTGTCCGATTTCAGAGAGTAGCAAAACCAGGTGTACAGTAGTTTGATGTAGGGCTGGGCAACTCATTTACTCACTCTAACAATTATAAAAACAAGATAATTGAGATAAAACGGTTCTTGTGCGGCATTCTGTTTCACAACAAATTTCATCCCTTCCTTCAAAATCCATCCGACATGATCTCTCTCTACTGAAGGAATTATTTAAATATACTTCCTATTTGTTATTGCAACAATTAAAGTTCTCTTGCACATTCACCAACTCAGAATCTGATTAAGATATTAGTCTATGATGCATTTTTTGCTGTTCCCTAGCGCTCTCACACACGCTGGAGCACCGAGCGCCACGCACATGCAGACCCTGCTCTTAGTGTCTATGGCGGAGGAAACTTCACCTTCAAAAGTGTGGTGAAGGTGTTTTCCATGAGCGGAAGAGCGGAAACACGAGCGACCCTCTGGAAACATCCAGTGAAAGTCTGTCTCACAGAATCCCCTCTGTCTCACTAGGCCGGGGGTCGGCAATCCACGGCTCTGGAGCCACATGCGGCTCTTCAGCCCTTCTGCAGTGGCTCCCTGTGGGTTTGAAAAAAATATATATAATATGAAAAAAATACGGCTATTTTTTATTTTCTTTTTCTTTTTTCTTTTAAAGAGAACACCTCATATTTTGGAGATCTAGGTGATACTGATAATATTTAATCGACTTAAATATACATCACATCTTACAACGTCTCCATAGCAACGTTTACAGCCTACCTCCACTTCCTGCCGCCGATAGGGTGAAATAGGTTTTGCAGCTTCCGAAGATTTTTATTTGTGGGAGAGGGGACAAAAATGGCTCTTTTAATAGTAAAGGTTGCAGACCCCTGCACTAGACAGACAACAGCTATTAAGATGAAACCTGTGTTTGAAAATTGGTTCACAGAGGGAAAACTACAAGTCCTATTGAAAAGATCACCATGGCCGTCCCAAGGCTTCAATAAAGAGATTGATGTCTTATATGTGTACCAACAGTTTACGGTTGAGGTTTTATTGTAGTTTAGAAACTTCCCTCAACTCTGTTGAGGTCAAGAGCTTCAGATCTCAGTTTAACATGGGTGTGTATGGGAGCTTTGGACAGCCCTCACTGCACTTTGGGGGAATTTCCTCAAAATCGTAAAAGATATCAGAAGACCAAAACTGCACCTCTACATTTTTTTAATATAAAAATAGTAAATAAAGTTTGGAAATTGTGGGGCTTAACATAGTCGGTCTGATTTTTTTTTTATGTAAATTTTCAGGGATGGCAGTGATGTCATCCTCTCTAGCGCTGAACATTCCGTGCAATACACACCTAATATAAAACCTGAAACAGTCTAAAAATGACACAAACCTAAACTGCTATTTTGTGAAAACAGTAATAGTTTTTCCCTGTTGAAGTATGACGCAGCAGTAGAGTTCCAAAGAGGGGTGGGTTTGGTCGTTTTCAAGACGTCTCTCCATTCATTCTCTATGGGAATTTTTTATTGCCATTTACGTCGTCATGGTTACTGAATCGCTAAGAAAGGTCATAGCACACTATTCCCCGATCGAGTTGCACGTATTGATATATATATTTTCTGGGCTTCTCAAAAGCTGCGGGACTAGTTACACGAAGACATTTTGATATGGAACGAATACGTATGCAGGATAGTAATATATGCCTTCAATGCTATTGCATTGCAGGCACATAATAACAATGATGATGATGAAGATGGCACTGATGGCAGTATTTCCCAGCTTTCACAGTGTATAATGAACTAAACCAAAAAGCAATATTGTCCACCTTACTTATGAGGTGAGTTGTTCATTAATATAGCGATATACTGTATATTAATCAGAAAATATGAATAGTTTTATAGTGTCATGTACAACAACCATGGAAGACACAAGCATACATTTGATAATATGTAGTGTATATATCTTTCTGTGTCCCTTCATCTGTAACTACAGTGTCTCAGTGCAGAAGCATTACCCTGGAAAAAGCCATTATAACAATAATCCCTTGAACACTGAGGGGGCCTAAAGTATTAATGTGGGAAGCAGTGGCTGCACTGTCAGCATACAAAACACACTCATACATGAAGAATAAAGTTTCTAATAATAAACACACTAAAGAATTTACATTTATCTGGGTTTAAATGGAGCTTTTCATTCTGGAAACATTTCCTTTTTCCCTTCATTCCTATTGTTCCTAGCATTAGCATCAAATTACTTTCTTCCTTCCAGGAAATTCTGGAAATCATCCATAAAATAAAGTGTCTTCTTTACATATTTGATGTATTGCGCCCTCTAGCACTATACGATTCTATTGTGAGCAGTATTCAGCAGTAACATAGAACCTTGTGAAGTGTTACAATAAAGGGATTATTTTATATATAATTAGTTGTGTTATGAATGCATCCTGTATAAACAGTGAAGATACTCTGTTAATGTGCTCTTCATGCTGAACCTTCTATGGCGACATGTTGTAAATGATTATAATTTGAAATCTGGTATCGGTTATTACATTACAGCTACTTATTCAAACACAGTTACTTCGACAACCTTTTGATGAACTTGTACGACATTGCCAAAGTTACAGATGGAGGGTGGTGGTTGGACTAGTTCCAGCACATGCTAGCTTTGGTATGGCTGGCACAAAAAGAGAATAAATGTAACTCCAAATCTGTTTCATTTGTATTTACGTGAGCTTTCTAACCACTACTAAAGGTATATTCAGAAATAAGCTGGTTTTCTTCAGACCTGAAAGCTGTGTGAACAATGCAGCTTCACTGTGAGGATAGGACGACCAGGATAATGTCCAACTAGTTGCAGATGGACAATATATGCTTCCAAACTTTGGCTGGCTACTTGTTAAACCACGACTTCTTGTTCTCACTTTCTACTCATGTTAAATACAGAAGATGTAACATGTGGCTGTTTGCTGAAGTTGCTTAAAAGGCACTTTTGACAATTTCTCTGAAAGTATTTATAGAACATATCAAAATACGGTTAAGAATGTTGAATATCAGATTAGAGAATTTGCAATAGTCAGGGAGAACTGCGACGGCGGGGTGTATAAAAGTAAACAATAATCATTAAACCCACTTGGAGCTATTACAGACTCCACGCTGTACAAACACAGTTAAACAAACTTGAGTGTAGCTAAAACTTTTTTTTTAGAATATCACCTGCCAGATCTGTTGGCCATTCTGAGGAAATGTCAGCTTGCTGAGAATGTTTACCCAGTCGGGTTGCCTGTTACAAGCTGATTCATTTTTGCATGTTTCTAAATCCCAGAGACTATGTTGTGATCGGTCAACAGGACTATTTAAGAGAGTTTGAGGGAAGAGGTCTTAAACTGTCAACGTGTCCTTGTCCCAGCCAATGGAAGGATTAAGCTGGGGGATCAGGGGAGTGTGTCTGTGCATGAATCAAAGCCTTGTTCAAATACAGACGCACTGTTCTGATTTTAAATGAGACAAAATCGCACCAACTACTTTGATAGTATAATAAACATCCCTCTTTTGTAGTTTTCCAAGGACCTTGTGGAAAGCTAGCTGTCACCAAGCAACAGCTGGTCCAAATGCAATATCTTGTGTTGTTTGAAAATGTGACTTCTCAGATGATGAAGAAAATGAAAGACTGCCTTATCTGAATAAAAGATTGCTTTGATTCAGGCAAGTATCACACCAGAAAGGTACAACACGTGCATGCCTAATTTCTCACATTGCGATCAATAAAGTTGCAGTTGTTTTTTCTGTGCCACTGTGTTTTTCAGCGTCTCGCACATCAAGACTGCTCTTATGCCCATGAAGTGAATTACCTCCGCTGCATTTAATTAGACCACAATTGCCCACGTCAACTATAAATCATTTAACTCATTATGCATAAACATGTTATCATTAAAGTATATTACACTGGTTTGGTTCTGTGTGCTGTTTCTCCATAGAGCTACATTATATCTGTTTAAACCCTCAGAGCTAATTATCTCACTAGAACACACACGTCTCTTTAGTGTACTCCTGTTCACCTACAATTCGAGCTCAGAGGAGGTCTTGTGTGAACATTGGACTGAATAATGAAAATATAGCTGTGGGCTGCTAATTGATGTTGCAAAGCTATGTCATTTTAGTCTTGCTTTGCTACCAATCCAGTGAACCCTGATACACAAGTTATTGCCCAGAAAATGATCTCCCAATCAACTTCAAATGTTTTTTTTTTTTGCCATTTTATGCCTTTGTTATTTGATAGGACAGTGAATAGTGACAGGAAATGATATGCAATGACATGCATCAGAGAGTCCGGCCGGTCGGGAGTCGACCCAGGGACTCGCCTGCTCAGAGCGTTTGTGCCCACATGGTTTGTGCTCACTCGGCTATCAGGTCGCCCGACTTTAATTGTTTTCTTATGATTCTTCTTGACAATTTGTTTGTGACAACTCATCATAATATCTTTTTTAATGCTTTACTGCCTGACAAGTTATAGACATCCGGTGAATGGTCCAGTATGAGTCCCATCTTCCTTTCTCAGTCTTTGACTTCTGACCGGTGGCTCCATCCTCCATAGAAAATGGACTACGGCCTCTGATCCTTTAACCATTACTTTAACATGTAATTGCATATAAATTGAGTTCAATCCTATTTGATGGACATGCCATTCACCTGAACCTTGGGAATCGTATTTAAATTCTATGGAGCTTTTATTTCCCAGTGAAAGACCCAATTACCAGCTGAATGACCTTCCATGTGCTGCATGGACATTCACATGCATATTTTATTTACCTGTATGGTTTTATTGATGATACGCCACATACAGCAGAATCACCATTAAACCAGTGTTAGTACTTCTTCTGTATTGATCCTAGGCAATGTAACCTCATTGAATGGCTTAGTTAGGAATCTTCGAAAAGTGTGAATCAGCAGAAAAAAAAAAGGTGTTGCAGGGGAAAGTAATTGTACAGAGACGGCAGTCCGCCAGCTGCTCCATCATGGTTCCCACTTGTTTATGAATCCTCAGAGGTGTAAAGGTTAAGAACTGTCATCAGATTAGCCATTGATTTCAATTAGTGCTGCTTGCTACTAAACAACCTTTGTCTGTCTGCGATCACTGACTTGTATTGATCCCCAGGCTTGTTCCATTACATTTGATTGCCACTGGCCCCATTGTCGGTTGTGCAACCCGATTACCAGTCCTCCATTGTTCTCTGTATGCAACTTAGCTCTGACACCACATCCAGTCAGATCCCAAGATGGACAGCTTACCCAGTAAAAGGCTGCTGATCAGGTTAGGCTATGCATGCTTTCATTCAGGTCTCAGACAGACTTAACAGCGAGGCTTCTTCGCGGGAATAAAAAGGAAAAATTAAAAAAAAGCTGAAAATATTCAATAATCTTTCTGTGTGCTTTGAAAATGTCGTTTTTTATTTGTCTTTCTCTGTTCATGAGTATGTACCTGTGGTCACACCTTTCAAATGCATATTAGTAAATAACGTGTGTGTTACCTGGGCTGAGTAACATTAGGCTTAATGTGCTCTCCTAGTAGCCCAATGAGTGATGGGAATTTTTCAGTGAGCCAGATCATTTGGCTCCGCTCACCAAGAAGGTGAAGGCTCACCGTTTCAGCTCCCAAAAGGCTCTTCGTTTTACCACTTCTGCCTTTTATACTTCACACTACTTTATACTACACAGCCAAATTTAACGCTGTTTTGACCTCTAATTAGTATGTGTGCACATATTTCACTTAAATTATTCAGTGTAATTATACTAAACCATATCATTTCCCTAATACCATAATTTTACGTGATGTTTGGTATAAGAAGATTAAATGTAAAAACATCAAACATTATTACATGCGTATTAAAGGTTTTATTTATATTGAACGTTGTAGTGTTTCGCTACAAACACTGAACACACACGGTTCATCTGGTCCTTGTACTTAAATGTATGTCACAATTCTAATGCTACTGTGATGTCCATATAAAATAAAATGATAAAATAAATAATAGACAAAATCAAGATCTACAAAACAAATCATCCAGTCACAGTCAGCATTGAGTGCCTGCCTGTGGCGTGAAGAAGATCATCCTATCATTCTGCCTAGTGTTAATTTACAAAAAAAAAAAGAAAAAACAGCTCTCTCATTCGCTTAAAAGAGCCGGCTCCGCAACCGACACATCACTAAGCCCAACATCATTTCTCAACATCAAGGTGTTTCTTTGGTGCAAAAGTGGTTGAGTAGGCTACATATAGAGGGTTCACAGATTAAGAGTGTGGCGTGATTGCAGATTGTAGATCAAGTACTCAACCTTCCATAGGGAGAACATGTATTCCTGCTGTGAGCCTTAATGTATTAACCTATATATTTTTAATGTAGTGGATGGGAGAGAATGTTTTGTACACACAACACTATATATATATATATATATATACAGTATATACAAACACACACACATATATATATATATATATATATAGTATATACAAACACACACATATATATATAAAAAGATACATACATACATGAAGGTAAAAAGAAAGTGGGGCTCAGGGGCCTAATAACTGCTGTCGTCAGCAGGATGGATTCCATCATTCTCAAGAAGATGGTCATCTGCTGAATGCTCTTCAAACGTCTCCTCATCCTCTGGCAGCTGGATGTTTGCTGACGGGGGCCATGTCTCCTGGGCCATCGTCACACTGGGCCTGCTGACCTGTTGAGCCAGTAAGACCAGTTTCTCCCTGTGGTAGGTCATCAACTCCTTGTGGTGTCTGTCAGGACTGCTGGTTCCTCACTGAGGCCCCTGACAAGAGAAATTATGTCCCTGTCAGACCTGAGGTGCTCTGGACTGCACTGGCATGTGCCATGCCAGATGGGCCCCTATGTAGGAGAGCCATGTGTAGCGATGGCTGATGTAGCCCTGGGTATCACTCTGCAGGGGGCCAGATATTGGCTGGCCACAAGGAAGCAGCTGGGGGGGTGGTGGAAGGCACAGTCATCTGGGAAGTGTGTAGACCACAGATATCTATGTCCTCCAGGACTCCATCAGGTGCTTGGGAGCCCAAGATTGACAAAACTCACTCCAACCCAGGAGTGAGAGGAGGCACACCGGTGCTCCCACCACTTCAACTCAGGTCTATGAAATACTTATTTCTACAGTGTGCACACTGGGGGTGAGCATTATGACTTAAAATTAATATCACAGTATTTTTCACTTTTTGGACGGTGACGGTATTATATCATGGTATTACTTTTTTTCCCCAAGTTTTGGGAGGAGTGGCATGTCCTTTTCCTTTATGTTAATATTTTGATGATATATTAAATACATGGAATGTATCTTTGTCAAATGAGAGACATGGGAGAGCATTATGCATTCTCAACAGCATTTATTTTGCAAAAAGCCCAAAGATCTTGATATTAACTTTATGTGGTACAACAAAACTAAAATGCAATGTGGCAATATCGTCCAATTATTGATCTCCAGTGCGCACACCATGTTTGTGCCGCTGTCCGTCATCATGCACACCAGACACCTTCATTCGAGCCCCAGACAGAGAGTCGTATTTTTTAATTTGCTACAAGATATACAATATAAGGACAAGTATTCAGACTATGACTGAAGCTTTGAAGAAAATCAAATGCTTTATTTTTTATAAATAAGCTGTTGTATTATTAGGCTGTTGACTCCCCACGGTGTTGACGGTATTGCGCAATCCATGTTGTGGCGCACTATCACACCAGTGACTATGGCACCCCTAATGTACACGTGTCTGGGCTCTAGCCTAGTGTGAATAAAACATATTTACAGATGGAGCCTAGTTCACTAAATGCATTGTAATAGCTAATTGTTATTTGTTTGTTACTGCTGTGGTTCCAACAAGGCTTGACAGTTTTGGGAAACTGTTGTACTTCAGATTTCAGTTAGTGTAACGAAGCATTGTCTTAGTTCAGTGCTAACTTCTGTTGTTACACGGGAAACGGATGCCTGGTTAGCAAACATAACACAGCTGCCCCTGCAGTGTACTAGGCCAGCAACTAACAATTATTTCCACTATTGATTAAACTCTTCATTAGTTTTATTATTAATTGATTTATCACTGAGTCTGTAAAAGTTGAAAAAAGTTTAAATGGATCAAAATTTTTGAGAAATATGCTTATTTCCTTTCTTGTTGAAAGTTAGAGGAGAAAACTACCACCCTTATGTCTTTACACTGACTGTCAGACTAGAACCAGCAGGAAGTTAGATTAGCTTAGCATAAACACTGGAAGTAGGAAGAAACCCCCTGACTCTGTGTTAAGGTAAACAAATTAAAAAAGCTCAGCACCTCTGCACAATTAACAACATTATGAGAGTATTTCCCCAAATTAGCTGACAGTCCTCACATTTGAGAAGCGAGAAAAGACGAATAATAAACTGATAAATGACTGAAACACAAACATTGGAGAAGACTGTGACAAATAGCAGTGACAAAGTGAGTGTGAATAGCTATAAAAAATAACCTCTGAAAAAATTAAGTAAATACTTATTAAAGATGAGAACATTAATGGGATAATTTGATGTATTCATTGCTGAGCGGCAGCAGCTTTGCTGAATGTGAGGATCACAATGCAGAATCACTGCACTCAGAACACAACCGTCCATTCTGGCTTCAGTGAAACACAAAGAGGCAATTAGTACCTTCAAAATGCCTGTAAACTGTGACTGTGGGAACCTAAAGAGTTCTCAAAAGTCTCTGATTATTTTATCGATTCCTCGGGAAAAGTGTCACAGGTACAGTATTCTCTGGTGCACAGTACACAGACTGACAGTCAAAGTTCAGTTTTTTAGAAAAATAGTTTATTTTCCACAGGCAAGCAGGAGAGCAGGCTGTGAAGTCTGAATTATTTGTTGGCCAACACAGTCTATATAGTCCTCTTAAATGGTGTCTTTGGCTTTTCTTTTCACCCCAGTCTCATGGACGATTGGGGGGGGGGG
>NW_019525473.1:1068492-1084575 GCF_002814215.2 Seriola lalandi dorsalis | reverse complement strand
GGGGGGGGGGGGGCTAGATCATAGATGGCGTGGTTGTGGCCCTGGTGCGCGCTCCTCGCTCCTCTTTCTCGCTCGCTGCCTTTCCTCACTCCAATCAGCCGCTGCCGCTTTACGCACTGCCGCAGGCTGCTGGCTTCACCCCGGGGTGAACAAGTCCATTAAGATTTTTACTCTCCTCTCATGTTTGAGCCCGATCATCCAACGGGAGCTCCGTCGCACATCCGTTCCCTCCCGCTGTGTTTCTCTTTCTCGGCCGCTCATCCATCCCCCGCTCTTCGTGTCTTTCTGTTCAGTCCAGACAATCACTGTGTGGAAAGGTGTTTGTCCTCGTGCTGCAGGTGTGCTGTGTCCCAGAGGGGAGGTCCTCCAGGAGATAACCTAGTGACAATCTAATAAACAATAACACACAACACTGAAAACAACTAAAACAACATAGTGCGATCCTATAAACCATTGTCTCCTGGTCACTTTGTGACAAAAGATAGAAGTATTTTTCTCTCAGGAGGCTTTGTAAGGAGCAGTGTTGCTCCTCAGCTGTGAGGAACCTTTTTGAGCTTTTGTCTCTCTCCGATTACAGGGCTGCTGGGCTAATTGAATGGCTGTCACGTTATCAATCATGAAAAGGGATCATGAATCATTCAGTCCATCGTGATTGAATTTAAGAAATGTCTCAGTAGGGTTATATTGAGTGCCACTCAGAGACATTTACAGGGTTTCAATCTGGCTGGCACTGAGCCCCCCCTCACCTGCCACGAGTGGAAAGCTCTTCTCCTGTGAAAAGATTTGTAAAGCACATAGGAGCATGCTTGTTCACACAATGTATATATACGTTAAAATATAAAAACGGAAAACGTTTATGTATAAAATCGGACACCTCGGTCAGTCATGTAACCATTTTTACAAGGCTGATGAAAACCATTCAGTAATGCCCCTGCTGCTGCATGAAAATGCGTCCTCGTGTTTTGCATACTTACAGTAGGTAGCTCTCAGAAGCAACAACTCTCTGAGCTATATAGTGCTGACTTTGACAAAGCAATTTAGAGGCAGAAAATGTTTTTGCAAACTTTACTCTACAAAACAGAACTTTTACTGTCGTGAACAAGTGTCCTTGTGAGGCTTTGTCTGTCTCAGAGCAGATGGAGATCAATGGAGAGTCACTAATTGGCTTGTATTTTTTGATGTCTTCCTCTGACATTTAGCTTCAGCACATCCTCTCTGCTTCGTTTATCAGTGCTGCAGTGATAGATGTATCTGTGCCACTTGTTTAGCTGTGTTGTCAGTGGACACATGAAAAAAAAAGGATTAAAATAATGAAATAAATGAATGCTATGTATAAAAATAGCCATCCTGCCTTAGTTCTTTGCTGAGTGTTCATCTGAAGTAATTATTCATTAAAAGAAGCCTGCGTGAGCCAGTGTAGAAATCAATTACAATAATTTTTAGCCTCTGCTTTTGTTCAAGAACAGAAATACTACTAATGAGCTGCATAGATTCCATCTGACTCCAGTCTAGGCCAGGGCTTAGCTTGCACTCTTACTCTCAGTTTCTCTTTTTTCCCTGCCCGTCTCCTACATGTGCATTATCACACACATGCATGCTCACAACACTTCAAAGCTACCAGGACTCAAAACCATTTAGCAGTCTGTACCGATGCAGTGCAACCTCAGTAATTATGAGCAGGAGGGCTAATCAGGGTTTTTGACTTTGGAAATAAGCACACAGATGGTGTAAGTTATACCAAACCACCCCTCCTCCCCCTTTTACAAATTATAAAATGCTAAGGTAGTTCCACTTATCTACATTCTCATTAATAAAAAAAAACAATCATCAAGACTTTAATTAACCGTGCTTTGTGAAACAGACAGGTTCAGTATTCTGTGCAGTCCTCCCTGCAGCCTTTAGAGGACTTCCTCAGCCCGGCTGTCCGTTGAGTTCCGCCAAATCGATACTCTCGATATCCTCAAGCAACACAAAAAAAGATGAATGTTTTCATACATATTAAAGCCTTCTAAAAAGATCCCTTTGGGGGAAATAGTTCACCTCCTCAACTCTGCTGGGGGAAAGTGGTTAGTATTCTCTGTGATAGATTACAGGCTCTATCATCTTCCCCTTGAAAGGCAGGCACACAGTGTGGTAAGGATGCCACAGTACTAGATAACGGCTTTTTGCTGTCTTGAGCAGTAGCTCTAATTTGAATAATGCTTTTACACTTGTGAAAGTGAGAGTGAGGGTCGTCTGTGAGTTGGCTAATGAGCAAATTGGTAATGCTATTATTGCTGCTTACTGAATATGGAACATCTAGGCCTATTATTATGTATCAAGATCAACAGTGCAGCCTTGTTATTCTATTAGTTGTTTATTGTAAACTCCCAGTGACATCACCGTCCAATTAAAATTGTTACCTGACATAATGTTAAACACTGATACCCACACAAGCTCAAATGACCGTGAGTAATGTTTGAATGCATGTGCTAAAGAATAATACAGGGGCTGCATATGCAAAACAAATTTAACACAATAGACAGCAACACTTTTGCTATTGTTTGGAGTGGAACTCAACTTAAAGTGTCTGTAACCCTTAGTTCTTGGTTGGTAGTGTTCTACAGTCTCTCTGGGCTGTGGGTGACATGCAGGCTACAATTGTCTTTAACTCTCTTGTATAATCATCACCGACATCATCACTGTTGACTGAACTTCATCCTGCTGTCTTAGCAGGACATGTGCAACTCATTGACTGTCACATTCACACCTGTCCCCCTGCAAACAATGGCAGGTGGGAATGAAATAATATAATAAACTCAATATTAATTAATAATTGAATAAACTCAAATAATATTACACCACATGATATACAAAAAATTAGATAGATAGATAGATAGATAGATAGATAGATAGATAGATAGATAGATAGATAGATAGATAGATAGATAGATATTATTACTGTTAACAATAATAACAGTTAATAATAAATAAACAATAATAATTAGATTATTCCACTTCCTGTGGCTGAGGTGTTGTATAGCCTGATGGCAGTGGGAACAAAGGATCTCCTGAACCTCTCTGTTCTGCAGCGCAGTGAGATGAGATGTTTGCTGCAGCTGTAGCTGCTTCTCTGTCCTGAGGATGGTTGGTCTCCAGTCTCTTTGTGTTCATGTAGGACATGTTGCTGTCCCAGCAGACTGCAGCATATAAGGGTACACTGGCCACCACTGACTGATGAAATGAGCCCCCTGAGGGAAAAGAGCCGGCTCTGCCCCTTCAGGTAGATGGCATCTGTGTTCAGAGACCAGTCCAGTTTACTGTCCAGGTGCACACCTAGGTATTTACAAGTGTGCACCACCTCAATTAATATGGTAAACTTAAAAATAATCCAAATGTGTACAATAATTAAGATTACATGTCTACAATGAATTTTCATGATAACATCAATGTGAAAGAGGTTGCTGTGGTGATGAACCTACAGTATTATCACTCACATATGCCACTCCCCTTAGCTTCACAGAGCTTCAGAGAGAATCAGCTCATTGTTTCTCTGTCTGGCCTTCAACTTTCCCGTTGGTTCACTCTGCTGCTGAATACAGCAGGCATCTGTTTTCAGAGAAAAGGCTCTAAGAACCCACTGTACACTCTCTGCCCACCATCAGACAGACACAGTTAGAGCCTATAGATGATAAACATAGTGGAGCATTTAGCAGCTAAGGAGCCAGAAATTCCCCACAGTTGATACAGACTATAAACAGAGCTAAATTAGTGGGACTATTGGATTTAAATTTGTCAGTTGGCCAGAAACACATCTCCAAATGAATGATCATTTTGTTACATAACTGCTGGAAGTTTTTACCAACAGCTTCATCATCATGTCAATGTAAAATGTAATTAGTTATTGCAGGTTTAACATACCATCCTGATACAAACACCTCAAAGACTTCACTTGAAACACTTGAAACAGCACACAATAACAGGAAACATTGCACCTATAACATTTTCTTTACAAAAGTTAAAAAAAAAGCATTATATATATATATATATATATATATATATATATACAACAATAAATATGTTTCATGCAGGTGTGAGTAGAGCTTTCTATGCCCCACATCATTCTCTTTTTTAAATGATATCACATATTTTATTGCATTTGCTTACTAACTTAAGTAGCCCAGCAGTATTGCCAACTATTTTCAATGGAAAGCTGAAAAATTGCCAATGCTAATCTCTCTCTAATTTCACCATGTGCTTCTCTGCTAATCTCCACGACATACATTAGCCCCCACACTATACTGTCATGTTCATCACAAATGAACTGTAAAATAGTCCACTGACCCTTCATGGACACCAGATGGGTGGCCACAGCTGACCACCTAACTCTTGCTCATTGCCATGCTCCACTGTTGTCTTAAAGAGCCACCAACATTTCTCCAAACTTGAACTGACACAGCTGAAAGAGGCTGAACAGACATAATAGGTTACCATTTATGTTGCTATGCTACGGTAAACTTCCTTTTTTTAGAAGTCATAATGGTTTGAGACTCCCCCTGTCGAGAATAATTGTTTAACGCAGCCATTTCTGTTCAGTGACAAAGATTAGTCCAGCATGTCACAAACTGCTGTAAGTTTGTGATTTTAGATTCTGACCAAGAGGGAAGTTTGATTTGCACTCTCCCAAGTCTATCAAGAGATGTTTACGCCTGGTTGCTTTTAATACATCAGCAGTGTGGAGCTACAGTGGGAGGATTTTTGCAGGTGCAGATTTATGGCTTATGCCCGCCACATTCACTTCTTTCTCTAGGCCTGAGATTAACCAAGTCCTAATGTAACAACTCAGACATGACTGCATCTGTATGGAATCAATATCCCATACTTTTGTGAAATTGAGTTTTGGGAGCACAGAGGCAAGGTGGAAAGCTGAGGCAGAAGGAAGGCTGAGGGAGAACTGAACTCCAGACTTAACTCACTATTGATGTGCAGCAGGGTTATCATGCTAAAATGGCAAATAATGTTAAACACAGAATGCAAGCGGCACACTGTCCCTTTCAGTTTTAGTTCCTAATAAGGCCGACTTTATAAAGGCTTTACAAGTTATATCTAATGGCTTTATTAATTGATAAAAACTAATGCATTCCTTCTATTTGATTATTTTGATCTAACATACTTACCCGCATCAACTTGTAGTTATTATATGTAACTAAGGTCACATTAAAAAAAAAAAAGAAAAAAAGAAAAACACAACAATAACTAAAAATATGTTGCTATTGCAGACATATTTCCTGGGCTGAGTTTTTCCTGTATCAAATGTGGGCCCCTGAGAGTGGGACCAACTCAAGCAACAAACTTTCAACCGGATTTACATAATAAAACTTTGCTGACTCCAAACACACAGAGTGGAGAGTATAACAAATGAATACATTTGTGCTCTGTATAGACCCTTTAGATAGCTGACCTGTTCTGATAAGCATTTCTCCCGGTATTCTCCAGCAGGGCTTTGGGCAGAGTGTATCTTAGCTCTCCTGTAATCTTCCTTGGTAACACTGTCTACACACTGAAAACATGGCGGAGTTTGGATCAGCTCAGAGAAGTGCTGTAGGTGGCAGGACTAGGATAGATCATTGTGTTACACACATACTCAGTGGCCAGTGCTGTCTGGAGTATCTTGATGCACTATGATATAAAACCTTTACAACCAGTGCTCCGGTCTGTGCTATTAGCTTAATTTATAGTGTTTCAACGTTGTATTATTATAGCAGTTTTCAAATTAAATTCTTTTGTTTAAAATAAAAAATTAGGATTAGCAAAAGTCTGTACTATATAATATATTTTAAGGCTTCCGTCCCATTCTAATGGCGATTATATCTCAGTAACACCTTGATGGAACTTCTTCAAATTTGTCACAAATGTTCACTTGGATTCAAGGATGAACTGATTAGATATTGGTGGTCAAAGGTCAAAGGTCAAGGCCACGTTGACCTCACAAAACACCACACACAAAATTTCCCACAAATGGTTCATATTTTCTATGACTCTTGATAAACAGGGAAGGAATCTGAAACTAGTCTGAGTGGAGGAGGCAGACAACTGTAATTCTATTTTGTATATGTAACCTCATAGTTACACTCATAGTTACATGGAAGACGTGACATTGCTTTCCACTTCTATGCTGAAGTGAAATTGAATTCTCAAACAGACGTTTGATAATGCAAAGACTATTGTTGCATTCAATTCAAACAGAGGTTGAATGGGTGTGTTGAGAATGTCAAGGCTTTAAACTAGAAGTAAGAGACTGGACTAGATGGCTCCTTTTCTTTGCTGGTCATCTGGTTCTTTAAAGGGTATATTTACGGTAGCTTCTCTCCTGCATATTTTTATGAGCTTTTGATTGCTTATGAACCTGTCAGCTGATCCTCAGCCATGAACCTCCTGACTGTTCTTGTGTGGCTTTACAGATTCACCTCCCAGACAAAACTTTCTCTGTTTCTCCTTTAGTTTTTGTAACTGACTACATACCACCATGAAAGGTGTATGCTGCCACTTACTGTATCAGAGTGTGCAAACTCATGACTGTATGGTGTGTTTATATTCTGCATATTAAACCTGTTTCCTGAAGATACCTAAATAAAACTCTCTGCTTGTCTCTCTCCATCCTTGTCTAGTCTGCCCCCCTTTCAACATCTACATCTGATGTGTGTCTAGTATTTTCTTAAGGTTTTACAAACCTCACATCTATTTGATACTTTTTTATTTGTGATATACAGTGATTCAGTATATCCTGTATGTCCTCGGTTGAATCTTTTCTACATGACTAACAGTGTGCAGGTGAGCTAGCAGCTGTGTAAAGCTCGGCATGCTAGTATGCTCACATTGGCAATGCTAACATGCTGATATTTATCAGTTATGATGTTCACCATATTCACCACTTAGGCTGCAGTTGCAAAGCTTTTTTTGCTTAAGAAGGTTCTTCACTGATTGAAATGACCCGGAAGTATCTGATCAGCATCATGATCAGAGCTGCTCCACTTCTCTAAATGATAGGGAAATGAGCTTCAGTGCTTCCTATCTCATCTCCTATTAGCATAGGAAACACTCAACCTTCCTTTAGGAAAGGAAAGGAGAAATGCTGTCCCACCAATTCCTTGCGGTGACAACACTCAAAGTGACGCACTACTGTAGTTTCGCCTCGGCAGATCCACATAAATGTAGAAACAACAGAGCAGCTGCTTTAATGTTTGTGGCACGATCCAAAACTGATGGAAATCCTTGTCTGATCGACTGAAGCCCAAATCCATAAATACAGATTTCTACTCTTTCAGATCTGTCCAGTTAGCAGTCATCATGAAGAACAAGTATATTGAATTTATAGTTAGAAATATCACCATCATGACAAAATACTATATCCATAAATGTAAACATAACTTTCTCTATTTGAATATTTATTTCATGTCATCTTATTTCAGCATTTCAATCCTATTTGTTTTGTTTTTGTGGTTAGAGAAGGAATATTTATCCTCAAAAAAAAAGCTTAGTGTAGTCTCTCCGCATTGCAGATGTCCTTGTGAATTCTCTTTCACAGTTTTCCCTGAACTCATGACGTTTTCCATCGAGGTCAAGAAAAGTGGTTAGAAAGGAGATTTTGACTTTTTGAGTTTAGTGTGTTAGCATGCTAAAATTAGCTAAGTAGACACAATGTATAGCTCAGACTGAAAGAAATGTCATTCATTTTGGAGGTTAGTGATCATACAACAAAGCAATGGAGGAATTTGACCTGAGAGTGGCACTAGATGAAAAGTCAGGGGATCAGCTATGGGGTTTGTCATAACCTCCTAGGCCACGACAAATCCGGGAATGGACACTACAGATGCCAGTTGATTAGAATATTTATTATATAAATGAATAAACTAAAGAGACAAATACAAGTGTGGAGTGTGACAGTCAGTAATATCAGTAAATTTAAATGTGCATGTGTGAATGTAGTGAATGGTGGGATGTAGTGTAGCAAAAGGAAAAACAAAAGCCAAACAAGAAAACATGCTGATGCTGGCAGGGATGAGTCCAGGTGAGAGAGAGAGAAGAGCGATGTGAGCCCACGTCTAGCTAAAGCATCGTGACGCACAGAGCGCTTTGTGGAGCAACACATCCTCCTCAGGCAACACAGCCGCCTTAGCAGCAGATGTTTTACCTTTATAGACACAACAGCACAGTAACCGCCCACGACAACCAGACTCAGGAAGGGACCGTCACACACAATTTATCCTCTGAGGACCATGATATGATACAAATTTCACATCAATCCAGTCAATGGTTGGAGAGATATTTCATCCCAAGTGACAGACCGACATTGTCATCTTTAGAGCCACACCGCCAACATGCCTGGCTCCACAGAACAACTTCTCTCCAACACCTATCTCTATGGATTTTGGTTTTAGGAGGCTGCTTTTATTGTCTTTACTCCAAGATTTTCATGAGTCTATGATGTAATGATGAATTTCCTTTCTGCCAAAAGCAATTAACCCACTCAGAAACAGACTGGCAGATTAAGTATGTTAAAATCTCCTCCAAAGAAAACAGCTATATCATAAAGCCATTAATATCCTTTCATTCATATATGTGCTTGTAACTGATTAATTTTATCACATGGCATTGTGAAGCAAATGATATGTTTCTATAGCAACATTGTTATTTTAACACACAACACAGAGACATCAATACCTTTGGGCCCTGAAAGGACCTGTCAATGAGCTAAAGCATAGTGGGAGTTTTCAAGTTTTCACTTTCTAAATTCAAAAGCGTATATATTCTCCTTGCAACTCTTCAGACTGAATCAGGTAGCACTATGCAGCACATGTTGCTGAGTATTTGTTCTGGTAAACACAGGTATGATTCATTCATTTCCACCAGTACTCCTGGGACTCTATTGAAGGTCATTCATGAATGCCAGCAGTGGAAAAAAAAAAAGTATTTGAAATTCCAATTGAAATCTAAAAACCTTTTTGTCTAACAGAGACGAAAAATCATAGTCTGCACTGTAACATTACAAACACTGCGATATATTAAATTTCATACCCTGTGAAGGTGCAGAGTAGAAGAACAAAAACAGATGACTGATATGCTGCTAAATACAGTAGTCCCTGAATAACCTTTGTATAGCTGCGACACCAGCAACCTTTTTGAGGAACTATGCACGTTTTGCCTGCTGGAACCAGGATCTAAATTTAGTTCCAGGGTAATTGATCGACCCCCGAAAAGTCACTGGTCAAGAGGGGTAATTGATCGACCCCCGAAAAGTTCCTGGTCAAGAGATAGAACCTGTTTCCAAAGGTTCAGGAACTTTGGGGGGGTGTGGTCTACAGTGATGAACTTTTCTGATTGGTAGAGTACTCGCTGCATTTTATTTCACCCGCCCATAGCAGCAATCCAGCTGTTTTGTTTTGATTCGAGTCAGTTGTTTTTCAGATGGAGAAGAAAGGCTACAACAGATGGACCGACGACGAGGTCCAGACCTTGCTAACCATTTACACGACGCACAAATGATAATGCCGGCCTGTCCGTTGCTTTCATAGCGTCATCATTGTTGTGTAGCCCTCGTCTTCTTCTCACCGCCCCCTACTGGACAGCAGGTGTAGTGCATTTACCTCCTTTGTTTTTCTACACGTCAGCGGCCTGACTTATGACTTTCATTCAAGTACAGATGTAAGTGTTGCAGAGCCTCTGCCATATATATTTCTGTGCACACAGCCTATAAAGAAAATTCAAACATCCATCCATAGCTCATCAGTAAATCACTTCCACTGAGATAGATGACGATCCCCCCTCCACTGTGTTTCTCCTAATCCTGTTTATAAGGATCCATTACCTATCTAAAAATGTAATATCAGAGTGTGACAGGGAAAATATGCACCAAGTGAATAAATTCAAAATAATGTGACCTTTACTGGAAGCAGCTGATAAAAAACGACACCACAACACAAAGGAAATCCAAAGTTGCTTTCCAGTGACACAGCGTCACTGCTTTGTCTTAACTTTGAAGACAAGTTCTTAACTAACCATATTTTGTTATAAAATAATCACAATGAATGAAGATCTGTTGTCTTGATGCTCAGGTGATTAGTGACACCAAACATCAAATGACATGTCACATCTCTAATGGTTATGGAAATATTAATACATACATTTGACGGACACACAACTTGCAGAGTTCAACCATAAATAAATGATAGAAAATCTTTTATACAAGTAAGAATACAGGCCAAAGCTGTGGAACACACTAGAGATAGATATCACAGAAGCCGGATTACTATTGTTTTTAAAAGAAAGCTGAAAACTTATCTGTCCACTTAGTTTTTAACTAGCTCTGAAATTGTGCACTTTGCTCTGCATTTATGCCGCTCAGCACTTCTTATAAATGCTGTTATAAGCATTGATGTCATACTGTTTTTTGCTTTCTGTGTAATCTTTTTTTTTATTTATAATTTTTTTAATTCATTTTTATTTGTATTATTTCATTTATTATTTTATTATTATTCCAGCTCATTTTACATCAAAGTTTTTAACATGTTTTTATGTTAATTTTATGTCATTTCATGTGGAGCACTTGGTGCAAGTTATTTCTTTGTTGTAAAGCACTTTGTGCTACATTTCTTTTGTGAATGGTGCTTTACGAATAAATGTTTATGATTAATAATGCAAATGTGCAAATTAAAGCAATAAGAAAAAGTAATCAAGTCATGGCAAGATAACACACGTTTACTTGATAGAGTCTCAGGAGTGAATGTGTGTATTCAGGCACACATCTCAGTGTGCCTTGATTCTGTTGGACCACCTTTCCTCTTTAATCTCTCATATTCTTGTGTATGCATTTCCATGTAGGTTGACACAGAGTTGTAGAGGTTAACTACTGGTCCAAGCAGGGCAGCAGCCCCCTGCAGCGAGAGGGGCCCTGCTGAATCTCCCTCCAGTGTGGCTCTCCTGGGGCCATTAGTAGTTGTTTGCTAATCTGCTTTTATCTCTGCTTTCTCAAACCAGTTCTTTGATTGTCTTTAAATGTAAACACCAGGTCAGAGCTGCGATAGGCCTCACAACTAATTTATAGCTGAGGGGAAGGCCCACCTGAGGTGTTTGTCTTGTGTTCTGCACAGAGATACCCTACAGTAACCTTTGCAGTACAAACAGCTTGCTGTACAGTATGGCTATAAGAGCTGTTTCCTGTCTCCTTCCATCCTCCCGTCCCTCCTCTGTGAACAGAGTGCAGGACAGGGTAGGCATTCTGTACACATCGACAACTCAAGCGTTCAATTTAAAGGGGAGGCCTGGGAGTTGAGTCCGCAGCAAAGGGCCCATAATTGGCATCCTTCTTGTCTTATTAAAGGGGAAAGCACTGGGATGAATCCTCTAAAACAGATCTTGGCCTTTATTAGAGTGGTGTGTAAGCAGAACCACACAGACAGACAGCTGAAGGCATTACTCATGACAGTGTTTTTGTTCACAACAGCAAATTAAAGTAATTAACCAGTGTAAACAAAACTTTAAATGGTTTCAACATAACAACATATTTCCGTATTAAACAGCACCTACAAGTGAATATGCTGAATTTTTGCCATTTATGGTAAATAATATATGATACAAATGACTAAACAATGCATAAAGTTTCATCTTGAGAAAAATTGTTCTGTATTTAACAAAGAATTAGAGGTAAACTGTTTTTTGTTTCATGCCAGATATTCAAGCCTTTTTTTTTCTTCAAATTTTTTCAAATTTGCTAGGACCTCTACTTTTCATAAAAAAAACATTCTCTTCATTCATGCTCAGCCTTGAAGGCTTTCAATGTATCAGTTTTTTGTTATGCCCCTGGACAAAGACAAGGTTGATAGATTCACAGCTCTTCTAGCTCAGTAAAGCGCGTTAGTTTAACAAGTTTGTGCCATTTGAAGCTAAAGGACTTAATCCTCCAGGGGAGGCAACAAAGATGCGATAAAAAAAAAAAAGTTATTCTCGCTTCTTCTGACTGCTCAGTGATTCTCTTGACTTCCGTGCATTGTTCAGAGCCGTGACAGTGATGAAGAGGACTATTCAAGATCTGCCGCCCCCACTAAGCTCACAGCCACTAGAAGTCCCATGACCACCACAGCCCCACCTCTGCTACTGCTCTCGGCTGTGCTTGCAGCTTTTTTCCCTTCATGAGCCCTATTTAGAATCCACTGACGTGACCAAATTTGACAATTAGCAGTTTGCTGTTTTAGTCAGTGTGCTGCAGTATCAGTGAGTTAATATTGGATGGAGACCCTGAAAGGGCTCTAGAGAGTGTTTAATGGAAATGGCACATCCACAATTATCTTGTTACCCCCTGTGGTTTTCCTTAACAGCTTGTTTTTCAAACAGTGGCTAAATTAGCTTCTGTGAGGAAATTGTTGGGCTCTAAACACTTACGTACTGTGTACATCGCCCACTCTGCACTCTACACAGGCTTCCTGCACCACCTATAGTTTCATTATCATGTGCAAAATTACGGTGAATGTGTTGCTACGTACATCTTTATTCTTATTATTCAGAAGCATCTTTATAGTGATGTTGGGTCACTGTATTGTGTAAGAGTTTGCATAATTCTGGCAGTCAGTCCTGCAAATGACTTGCTGGAAAAGACATTCAGTTATCTGGCAGAGTGACTGTATGCACTATTGTAAGCAAGAAGAATGGGCCATGTTTTGTTGGGGAAAAATCCAACAAGGCATTGAATAGCGAGTGTGTTTCCTGCTTGTCTGGATACTTGCTCTCTTCAGAGAAATGGTTCTTCTGGCACTGTTAAGAAATAACTGAAACTGCTCCTCAAAGCAGCTTATTATAGTATTTTGCTAAAGGAAAATACTCTTCCTGTGTACCATGCAGCATTAGAGTAATACACTAGTGATTTAAAAAGTGTTAAGTCAGTATTCATAGCATTCATAAATTGTTCTAATATTACTTAAATTAGTAGGCACTTAGAAGACTTTGCTGTTAGTCTAGCAGGTATGTCCTTATGTCTATTACTGGATCATAGTGTTTTAAACATACATGATGATGTTTAGTAATATGTATATATATATACAGTATGTGTGTGTGTGTGTGTTTGTGTGTGTGTGTGTGTATATGTACATATATGTGACTTTATTTCTAAATAAACCACACTTGTGTATCAAGCTCAGACTTCCATGTCAAATGGTCTTTAAAATGAGTAAAGCCAACAAATATGGAGCTGTTGAAAAAAAAAAAAAAATACAATGAAAATCCTCAAAATCAATTAAGTTTTGTCATTCATTCCACTAAATGAGTAAAACAGTTATATTTCATTTTTTTTTCAAGCAAGGAGGTGGTTTATCAACCAACCAGCATCTGCCAGATGTTGTAGCACACATTTGGGATTTGAATGTTTCTACATTGGAAAGCCACATCAGCACTGTATATTACTGTTGGACATTGAACTTGGTAATATCCATGACACTTAATATCCATGCATATTTCTAACAGGGAGCGGGGGTGGGGGGGCAGATGGATAGGCAGAGGGAGGGGAGGAAGTGTTGGAGGAAGTGGAGATGCAACACCTTGGCCCCAGATTTTGATCTAGAGGACTCGTGTCAGAAAAAGTGACATAAATGATGTATCTTTGCAGACCCATCAATAACAACCAAAGAGGACCTAATGGAGGTATAAAACTGGACAGATAAGAAGTTTTGCTCAGAGCTTTCATAAATCAGCCACTCAGAATGACCTATATAAAAGTGAACAGCACTGACAGACTGCATAAATTACACATGGACGCTGCAGGAAGTCTTACTGTTATTGTAATTATCATGAAGCTCCTGGACATCTGCAGCACATGTATTAAATTACCTGGTAAAATGCATGTGGTTTTACTGCAAAGAGATATGATTCATAAATGATTTGTAGTTGCCATGCACATATATTACAAAATTGAAGAATTTTACAACTATTGGTACTGGAAGTTAATGATATTGGTTGTCCCATACAGAAATGTTATATATGACATATGCTGTATGTCCCCATATCAAGGGTGATGTTGCCATATATGTCACCTATAAGGAGATATATTATTATCACATACATGCAGTACATCCTCTGGATATATGAAGATATCAGTTCATGACATATATGAAATATCCATAGTAAAAGTTGTTTATGTACATATATTAAAAATCTATATAATGAATTTTTATTTGGTATAACATGTTGCAACCATGTTAGTTAATGATTTAATTTATATATGCACATTTATTAAAACAACATACATATAAAAATGTGTTGTTTATCTTATCAATTTATTATTAATTTTAAATATACATGTCTATGTTTTATATTTACAAATAGGTTAGAATATAAACATATTGACAAGCTTTGGGATGGATATATATTTCTGTAACATATGTCAACAATATAAGCATACATACATAAACATACATATTTGTATGAGCTAGATATGACAATATATGAAATTGTTCCAATTTCGAACAGGTTCCATATATCTATTTTTTACATATATGCACATATATGTTTTTGCTTCATATGTATATACAGTATATCTCATATATGGGAATTCAGCATGTGTGCCTATATAACATTTACATACATCATCTGGATTTGCAGAATCATCCAATTTTGTCATTCTTGTCTTGTGTTAAGGTTGTGCACAACACATTATTACTCTACGTGGAGTGCAACATTTTATCACAATTTAGTGGCACTACACTTTTTAAAAGTAAACTTTATGACTACAGTGTGTTTGTTGGCCTTAGAGTAACTGTGTTCCCTCTTCAAAAAGTAAGAGCAGACTGAAACAAGTCGCCTTCCAGCTATGAGTCTTAACAGTAGTGGAGCTGCTACTTTAGAATGTGCTGTTGTCTGGAAATAATGCATGACCTCCAGCCAATCATCATCATCATGTATTCCCCATGGTCATAACAAGACCCTATTAAGCTCCATGGTCGCTGGCCTGGGACAGCTTGGTTTAACCATGCTGTGATGTGCATAGCCAAGCTGTGATCATCTGCATTACGTCCGGCAACTCCATCCCACTAGTGAATAACTGTGTCGACCCATTTTATGCATCGCTGCATATCTGTGCCCACAATGACTGGACAGGCTATAAGATGCTTGCCATTTCCCCCCTTTGAGTACCTTTCTAGTCCCTTTGTGATGTGATTTACTTTCACTTCTATGTAGCTGTTGCTTTCACGTAACAGTCCACAGCCTAGTTGTTTCCTGACCATCTCGCCTTCGACGGTTGAAGTTGCTCATTATTTTTTAAGTTAAGGCAACCCAAACCCACTGTGGCTACTTCCCGTTAAACTCTTTTCACTGGCAAACCATTGGAGTGCTGCTATTGTGAAGAGAAAAAGAGAGAGGAAGTAACTGGTCACCTGTTGACTCCCTGCTGATTTTTTAGCAGTGCTAGCAGGACTCTGTAGGGATAGTGATGTCCGGTCCATCACTTTGGGAAGGATGGAAACACCGTGCCTCAACAAATGTCTGATGGATTGTGATGAAATTTTGGTCCAGACTTTTATGGTCTCCAGAGGGTGAAGTCTACAAATTTTGTTGGTCCCTTGCCTTTTCCTCTAGCACCAGCAAGTTCACATTTTTGGTTCAAAGTGAAATGTCATGACGATTACTGGATGGATTTTCATGATATTTGGTTCAGACTTTCAAGTTTGCTCTAAAATCAACTTTGTTTATCCCCTGAATCCTCTACGTGCTCAGTCATTCACATTTTTGTTCTGTAAAACTAATATCTGTAAGACTGATGGATGGTGAAGAAGCAGCAACCCTAAACACTTCATCAAAGTAAGCAATACGTTTTACCATTTTACCACTCATTCCATGCCTGAATTGTCTGATCTCAGTCTTCACACTACGGCGTGGTGTGCGTATCCCAAGCATATGGAAATTTGACATTAATGGCACCTGTCAGTTAGCAAGTGATACACTTTGGTACAGTTTAACTTTACTGACAGTTCCAGCCAATCAGGGGCCAGATGCATAAATGTTGTGTACACACAAAAACCATGCGTACGCCATTTCCCACACATAAATTGGTATTTAAAAAAA
>NW_019525473.1:1067947-1068442 GCF_002814215.2 Seriola lalandi dorsalis | reverse complement strand
ACAGGTCAGAAGCTTCAGATAATATTCATATCAAACATCTGAATTTAATCACAGTGACTTTGAACGTGGCATGATTGTTGGTACCAGACAGGCTGGTTTGAATATTTTCTGAAACTGCTGGTCTCCTTGGATTTTCACACAGAAAAGTTTCTAGAGTGTTTATTCAGAATGGTGTGAAAAACAAAAAACATCTATGTGCATCTCTTTATGGCCACAATTTACCATCTTCTAATGGTTCCAGCATGATAATGCACCATGTCACAAAGCAAAAGTCATTTCAAACAGGTTTCAATGAACTTCAGTGGCCTCCCCACTCACCAGATCTGAATCCAACACCTTGGGATGTGCTAGAACAGGAGATAGGCAGCTTGGATGTGCAGCTGGCAAATCTGTGGAAATGTCTCATGTCAAGATGGACCAGAATCTCAAAGGAATGTTTCCAACTTATTACAGTACGGACAGTTGATCCACAAGAAGATATATTTGTGGTTTTAA
>NW_019525473.1:1036843-1067897 GCF_002814215.2 Seriola lalandi dorsalis | reverse complement strand
GAGTAAAACAGGACTTTGCATTTGGAGTTACTAAAGTATACTGATACATGTTTTTGCCACTCATTTGTAAGAGCCTCAGTTTCACAATCAGTGAAACTATTCTCCTTTCTCGTCTTTCTTCTCTTCCTCTGATAACTTGTGGCAACACTGGCACAGACAGTGTTTCTTTATGCAAAGTGATTTATTTACGTCTTCATCCATTCATTGCTAATTGTGGGAGTGGAAATGAGGCTCGTGCACATACGCCCTATTTCTCAATGAGTGAGATTTATAAAGGGGAACCATGCGTACACACAGCTTTATAATTCTGATGGAAAGAATGTGTATATATATTTACACATGGGTTTAGTCATTAATCTACACAGATAATCAGGCATCAGGTATTTAAATCAGCAACTTTCCAGTCAGAAGTTTCTTTAGCTATTGCCATTATCTCCCACAGTGGCTAATGCATCTTAGTGAAGCGTTCGTTTTTAGCAGCACAGCTCATTTCCCAAATAAGCTGAAAATAAAACTTTATGCTTGTGCATGAAACCTGTGAACCTCTTCAATACATCGAGCTTTTGCGAATGTGCAAAGTTCTTCTCCATAAAGAATGCCACCTTGTACCTCCTCCTCCTCGTCCTTTCACCTGAGCAGTCAAGTCAAGCTGACTGGGAGAACTGTCTTGCCCTTAACAGTGAAAGAGCTGTGCACTCATGACGGCCTGGCTAAGAAGTAGTTTGTCCAGCTTGTAACAAGATCTGTCCATGCCTGAGCAATTGGAGAGGCAGCTGTTCTCAGCGAGTCAGAATGCAAGCCATGGCTTTTTACACCGTGGAATTAGGAGTGATGGAGGAGAGGGGAGAAAAGGAAAGGGGAAAGAGATATAATTAGAGAGCAAGACAGAGAGGATGAGGTGAGAGAAGACAGTGAAGAAAGGAAAGATGGAGGGGAAAAAAAAAGCCAGTAAAGGGAGAAAGGCAGAAACACAAAAGAGGTGGGGGTTGGGGCATATGAGGAGGGAGGCCAACGGAGACAGAGAGACAGTTCGAGCTGAAAATCATTTAGTGCTAAGCTAAATGCCAACTAAGAATAGACTTTAAATCAATCAAGCCCAGCTATCTGGCTGGAGAATTAATATGTCCCCTAGAAAGCATTTTCTCTCCCCTAAAGGTTGAAGAAGGATATATGTTTTCTGAAACCTCTCCAAAATAGTTGAAAACCAAAAGAGTGTGTTCATGTAGGCGGATCACTCTCATGTTATGTGCTCAGCGTATTCAAAACAGCATCTAATAAGAGAGTGATAATCAACTCTATTCAAATAAAACAGCCACCGAAAGAGCTATTTGATTAATAAAATGACAAAAGGATGCATCAGCAGGAAAGTACATTAAAAAGCCAACTTGTGTCCTCTTAAGCAGAGCACTTGCTTTGATGTGCTTTCTGTGCTACAGGTACTGTGCTTCCTCTGGAGGTTTGACAGCTGGGTTTGGTCCCTCTACATCTCTTCAGAGTTAGTCTGATCTCTTTTAAGGGAACACAGAGACTATGTGACAAATGCAGCCCCTATAGGCATCTGTCCTCAGTAACAAAGACTACATTTGAACAATAGAAGAGAATTCAGGGCCTGTCTTCTTCCCTTCATGCATAGCTACATTTAGTTAGCCCCTCTTAGCACCTGATTATGTGCAAAGAAATGCCAACAGAGCAAAAAGAGACAGTCTAACAGACACACTTTCAGCTGCACCATGCATTTTGCATTAAAACTTGTGTGATAACTAGTTCACTTGCTCATTGTCAGGGTCTAGGTAAAAACACTTGCACTTAGCATTTTCATGCTTTTAAGAATGTGACAAATTGTTGCCTGATTAGCTAAGAGATTTTTTTCACTCAATGAAACATTAATCATAGAGCTCTTATTAGTGTCAGTGAAGGTTTTTAAAGATAATGACATTAAAGGCAATATTCTCTCTGACTGCTTCAAAGAGTTTACACAGATTTCTTAAGGTTTTGCCACCATGTGCTTTGAAAAGCCCATTTTTGCCACTGATGATATAATGGATGTCACATGAAACTCGGCCCTGCAAAAATCTGTCCCCATTTATCACTCTTAATCATTTCCTGCAGATTTCTCAAGACCACATTTATTGAATGCATCTATCTTTCTCTCATTGAGACTGTGGACTAAGATGGATAGCTCCAGCCTCCAGATTTAAGGACATCCCAAGCCCAACATAACACAGCTGAAACTCCTTCATTCTTTTAAATTCTAACCCCTCTTATGTCAGGCACACATTTTTCCAACCTGTGGACTCACATCACCATGCATACAAATACTCCATAAGTACTGGGGTTATGTTTTTTTTTTTTTGTGAGGGTTTTAGAAATTCTTGGTAACATTTCAAACTACGGCTACATCCACACTAATGTGTTTTCATTTTAAAATAGGTTTTAACACGAAAACAATCTCTGTCCATACTATCAAACCTGAAAATGCACATAGACATGACCATTCAGGTACACTGGGCATGCGAGAGTAAACAGGAAACAGGAAGCAGATTGTCTACTCTGCAGTTGATTAGTTGCACAAAATACTAAGAACGAGGAACAGCAAATAGAGTTGTGGCATTAAAATCCTGAATTAAGCTGAACAATAGCTGCTGGCAAAGACAACAAGGTCAGTGATACTTGTAATTTGAATTAATTCATGTTGCTTTCCTTACTGGGAGTTTGAAGCTGATAACACCAAATCAGGGCGCAACCATGGCTGTCTACGTCATTGTTTCCAAAAGTCTGGCAACTGCGCCTGCTTCCCAGAACCCGAGTGACCCTGAAGGCCCCGTTTTCATTGTATGTGTAGTCTGGTTTGTGCTGTTATGGCCCCGCTCGGAAACCATATCAAATAAAAGGAAGGCAGGCATGCATTTTATTTAACAAAAGTGAATGTGGTTTTAACCAAGATAACAAAAATAGAAAATTCAACACAAGAGACTGGCAGATGGACCTAGTGCCAGCCTAACAAAAGAAATACTGAGTTAACAATAGAAAATCAAAACTCCAACAAAAGGTGATGTGGTGCAAAGAGGGAGCCTCCTCAGTGCCAGGATGGGGAGGTCTTATATAATCTGGGTGGCAGACAGCGGCCAGCTGCCTCCACTTCCCTGATGTCTCCAGCTCCACCCAACCAGGAACCTGCATGAACACAAAACAACAGCAACACATAATAATTAATCATAGTTAGCTTGGGTCATAATATGCATTAATATAGTAATATCAACTCAGATTAGAGTGCTTGAGAAGAGCTGCGCTACATCACAGGTCACACTTTTGTCATTCACCATTACATCCTGTATGAAAAGGTGGGATGGTGCTCCTTAACAAACAGGAGGGAGCAGCATTGTATGTTGTTTATTTATAAGGCTCTATTGCAAAAACTGCCTAGTTATCTCCGCTCTCTGCTTATATTTAAACACAGCACTTACAACGTCAGGTCACAGGACATTTTTACTTTAGCTGTGCCTCTCGTTCACACTGAACTCGGAAAAACTAGTTTCAAACACTACGTGTAGCAAACAGATGGAATGAGCTCCAAAAAATTAAGTTACATTCTCTTATTTCACTGGAACATTTTAAAAGGTTGTACTTATGTATTTACAATCACACTTGCGCATGCTGTTCTTATGTGTGAAAGTATATAATATATGTCTGTGAATTATCTGTGTGTCCATTTTAATGCCTGTGATTTTATGTCCCTCTATCTATTTATAAACTGCATATGTTTATTTTTGGATACTCAAGAGATCCCGACATCAATGACACTACCTGTCTAAATAAAGGATTTCATAATTTAAGAAAATTGGGAAATCAACCCTGTTGATTTACCTTGTCTATATACTGTGTCTATATAACTAAACAGCCAAAGAAAATCTGTTTTTTTACAAAACATAAGTGCGAGCAGATTATTAGTCATACAGATGTAATGACAATGGCTGCACAGAGGTTCAGTGGTTAGCACTGTCGCCTCACAGCGAGGGATTATTCTGGTCTCTGTTCAAGGGCAAAATAATCTGCCCAACAACACCTCTGTAACTAACTAATTAATATGTTATATCTCTTCTATATAATTCATACAAAAACTGGATGTAATAATCACAACTTGTGGTTTTACAGGGCGTTACTTACTCAAACTATGTCTTGGTTGCCAATGTCATTGTTACATTTCTGTTGTAGGGAGGTCCTGTCTTCTTAAAAAACATACATGGTGCACAAATGAAGCCACTTTCTGATGGTGTTTTATGAATGCTGGGATTTGTGAACGGGGTGTGTTCGAGCTAAAGCTGGGTTTAAAGGTGCTTTTTAAGATTTGGATAGGTTCATGCATTAAAACAAACTTGGTTAGGATTGGGGAAAGCTTCTGGTTTGGGCTAAAATAAGGATTTAGCTACAGTTAGGGAAATAATATTTTTGCTCATGTTTTATAATAATTATAATGAAAGGGTTAAGCTTGGGGAACAATCGTGGCCATTGTTAAAAAAGTTAAGGCTGACTGTCAAAGGAAATGGGAAACTAACAGTGATCTCCCCTTTGACTTTCCTTACTCTGTATGCTTTGCCGCGCTCTAATGACTTCCATTCTTTGCTCCAGATGGACAAGAGTCATAATTACTGTAACTATTCCAATGCTTTATCGCTTTAATAACAATATGTTGTTTTGGGGCACTTGACTGATTTAGTCATTTTTCTTAGGACGACATTCATATGGTTAAAGTGAGGCAAAGATTGTGGTTATGGCAGATGAACTGCGGTCAAAACTGCAGTATCTGATTTTTGGCTACTTAGGGGCAGCTGTGAACACAGCGCTGCAATTTCACGTTCAAGTTGATATGCTGCACTTAGCAAACAGTTGCTTATTTACAAAGCCAGCAGTTACAGAGCAAGATCATCATTTTATTTGGAGCCATGTCTCCACCTGGCCACCTGGTGAATGCAAAATGCAAATATTCACTATCGTTTAGCTCTGACTTTGTGGCCAAAAATGACCATATGAGAGCGAACCCAAACAGTGTAGTTGCAGCCAGGACAGCTGAACAATGACCTGGAACTCACTTTGTACAGCTGAGTGGAGCTGCAGATTCAGGTGATAATTCTAAGTAGGTTCATCACTTGAGCCCTTTCACATGGTCACATTGCTTTCATATTGTCATTTGATGCATTCTCATTACAAAAAATATCAATTACAACTGCTTATAATAATGAATATAAAGATTAAAAATAATTACATTCCCTGCTTTTATTTTGAAGACCAGATGCTGATATTTGTGTTGTAAAAACTGTGCACACAGATTAATATTTTCACACAATTGTTTTCACATTGTCATATAATAAATTGTGATTATCTAAAATATTGTTCATACAGTAGCTGCTTTGAGGTATGGTTAAGGTTAAAAAACTAAACATTTTGTAAAGGTTTGGGAAAGATCATGGCTCTGGTTTCTATAAAAGCAAATTGGAGGTATGTGAAATTAATGGCAGGTATGGTACTCTGCTGGTCGTTGCATAAAGGACCCATTACTTCCTGCGCTGGCACTGAATGTTGGCACTGGACATGAATTGTCGGGTGCAGAATCATAATTCCTAGGATACTAGACGGCTGAAAGCTATGCATCATACTAATGTACTGTATCATTTCATGCTTGATGTTCAGGTCAGAAACAATCTTCTCCTCAACACTGCATCTATTGAAAACAGAGATGGCTATTTTCATCTAGCATTAAACGAACGTATCAAAAGTGCTAAGAGACTTGCTAACACCAAAACCCTTGACTGCAAATAGTTTTACAGTGCATTTGAATTAATGATTTCAATCTGTGGAATTGGCCCCAGATATTTTGTGGATGTTACTTTTACATTTCACGTAATTTGCTCCTGATCTTACAATGCTATTGGTCTTGATCCACATCAGACAAGTAAAGAAGAGGTTGCAGTTGGCACAAATGAAGACATTGCAGACCATCAAACTGAGGGCTCTCTGTGCAAATGACTTAAACTGCAAATCTCTATTATTCATGCATCGCTTCATGATCTTTTTCTCCTGCATGTGCCTAGCAAGAGGTCATGACCCTCATTGCAAGACGCAACGGAAGCTTTGCAAGGACCACATTTTTAAATGCCCCTGAACTGAATTAGAATAGTTTTGATTTTTAGCATGTTGGGAAGTCCTCCATCGCCTTTTTGCCACAGTGCTGCTAATGCTGTTGAGATATACTTTCCTGTTTTGCCTGCAGACCCATTTCACTATGTGATCACCTAGCTCATGAAATTTGCAAAGGTGATGAATAATTCAAAGTGGCTGCGTTAAAAATTATGTGTTGTATGGTGTCATAACGATGGTGGTCCAGACCCAGGGAGGGAGATAGTAAAGTAGATGAAAAGAAATCCAGGTGAAACATTTTTCTTTGTCGCTCATTTATAGTGTTCACATTACTTATTCCTCTGTTTCCAATATTTCTTTATTGTTACTTGAGGGCATGCTTAAAATTGAGATGAGGACTGACATATTGTTTAGCAGCAGAGGAGGGGAATGCATGGTACCTATGGCATTGTCCAATTAAATCTCATGTGTTTGAGCATATGTTCTACAACAGAAATTAAATGCTAAACGATGCAATGATTGACTCAAAGTAGAATAAACATCAGTTTGAAGTTAAACTATTTGTCCTTGCAGGGTGTCCAAAAACCCAGTGAGGGACAAAATGTTGAACTAAGCTGCTCAGTCCAATGGGAGACCTGTAGTGATTTTATTTGATTAACTGCAATCATGAAATCCCAATTCACCAGGGTCTGTTCCAGTCATGCCCTTTACTTAATAAACCATGTATTAAATAAACATGCTTTTGTCTGGTGGAGAATAAAGACTGTTATTTGTGGTGATGTATTAGTCTAGATGCTGTTGTGTTGCATGTTAACTGGGCAAATAATGACTTTTTACATCAGCTTATGTAATGGGCCCAATGTGTGTGAGTAGATATCAAAACCAGTGAGGCATCCCAAAATTAAGGGTTGATTAAAGGAAAATGTATTTGTGTTGTATTTGTGCAGCACTGGTCAAAATGATTATAGCTTGTATCTTGTTTATAGAGTCTGATGAACCAGAAATCTTCCACTTACTCAGAATCTAAATCCATCTTTAAAAAATCTGAATCTTTCACTGCCTGGATAAAATGATGTACTTAGCTCTTCTGAAACTGCTTTGCTTGTTGTTCCTATACAGTAAGAATTCAGATTGGTGAAATCTCACTTAGTCACTAATATACCAACAACTCTCCAACCTGAACAACCATAAAGGTCGTTTTTTTCAATCCTCTAATACAACCCATAGGAGTGTCTCCTGAAAAAGTGCCTCTATGGCGGAAGGCTTACTGGACTTCGGTTGTCATGGTTATGCAAGGCAAGTTTATTTGTATAGCACATTATCATAGACAGAGGTCATAAGTAAAATGCATAAAAGAAAACAGTACAGAAACACAGATTATAAAATAGAAAATATCTATTCGTCTATATAGTGCAAGATTACAAGATTAGATGAAGGCAGAGGAGAATAGAGCAGTTTTTAGCTTCTTTTTAAAGCCAGTTACAATTTGGGCAGATTTGATCTCCACTGGGAGCTGGTTCCAGCAGTGGGCAGCATAATGGCCGAAAGCCATTTCACCCTGTTTAGCTTTAACTCTAAGCACCATTAACTGACCAGCTCCTGCTGAACTTAGAGATATATTTAGGGTCCACACCGTTTAGTGACTCATAGACAATAAGTAAAACTTTGAATTGAACTCAAGAAGTCAAGACCTAACAACTGGACTAATATGCTATCTTTCCTTAGTTTTACTAAGAACCCATAGCAGCACTATCTGAATAAGCTGTAGCTGTCTAATGGTATTATTTGGTAAACCAGTGAGGAGAGCATTGCAATAATTGACTGTACTGGACGTACCTGGTCTGGCATCAGTCACAAGCCATTAAAGAAGTTCATTGCAAGGACATGCAGAGTTATGGACCCAGAATTGACACTTTGTTACTCTTCCCACCATCGCACTATCAAAATGATAGGAAACAGAGACAAAGGACCCCTCTCTCTTACAAACAGACAAGCTGTTAGCATGTCAGAGAGATGGTTCAAGCCAAGGGTCTCCAGCTACAGCAACTCTCAGTGGGCAAATCTTAACATTCTGCTCGTGATGGGATTGATGTTGAAATCAACTTGATTGAAGTAATTCAATGTTTTCCTCCCTGAGGACTGGTGCTCCCTTTATCAACGAGAGCAAATTCAAAATTATGGTATTCACGCTACATCGACTCCGGAGAATATAAAGGCATGAATGAGTTTCTGTAAGTCTTGGTTAGACACAAGGTCTCTGACTCTAGCTTCGTTTTTCAGATGCAAGAATACTGATTTTGTTATAGCTTTGATGTGGTCACTGAAACTAAGCTCACCATCCATAATTACACCCAGATTTTTAACATGGGCTTTAGTGCCTACCTGGAGTCTAGAGCATTCAAAACTAAGTTGCAATCTTCCTTCTTTGTTCCCAAATAGAAATATCTCAGAAGAATAATAAACACACATACTGTACAGACAAGGGCGTACCTACCTTTGTCTCCATGGTTACTATAATAATGGTTATGGCTTAATTAGGTTTAGGAAACGATCATGATTTGGGTTAATATGGGTAATTCCTCAACACTACACAGTTTTTGTTGTCATGGTGCCAATATAAACTGCTAGTTTCACATGGGAATTGTCATATTCCTGTGTTCTGTTGACCATACAATACAACCTCCTGACGAGGACTTTGTGTCTCTTTATACTATGTCACCGCACTCTTCTCTTTGCTCCTGTCATAATTACTACGACCACTAGATGTCGCCCAACAACAAAACGTAACTGTGGGTCGTAATAACCTGCGGTAAAAAAATGACCTATGGGCTCATTTTTTACAGGACAGTCTATAATACACAGTATGAGCTACACCTTTTAAACAAAGTACCAAGAAGAAATAAGGAAGATTAAAAGCTAGATTAGCTACTACAGAGAGTGTAAATGACACAAGAACTCCTTCAGTTCCCAAAGTACGGAAACCTTATTCATAATCGCATTGACAGGTGTAACAACAAATGACTAAAACTCTTCCCCTAGAACATAACCTTGCTCAATAGCATTGGAGCTTTTTTTCATTTCATGAATGAAATATTCAGAAATATACTGATGTGTAAGTCCACTCCACCCCACTTAAATGGTATTATTCAAAGACATATTTTCATTCAGAGAAATCCGTCAAAATATCAGCTGGAAAATTTATTAAGGTCGCTCCACAGTTAGAGTTGGGGTATTTTTCAGCAAACTTATTTCTCCGGTTAAACTGCGCAGTGGCTGGTCGTCAGAGATACTCGGCACTTGGCAGGCAGGTGTAAAAGTGTGTAACTGTGTGGAATTGAATGTGAAGCACAGCACTACTTACAAAAAAGAACACACAGTCAGCAAAGTCATTTCCAGAGTTTAAAAAAACACAACTCAAAGACTTTAAAGTCTGCTCAACATATTAAACCTACAAGGATCACTCTCTCAGCAGCATGCCTTTGTATCTTAACTGGTTTAATCAGCATAACAAGTGGTTAATAACAATTCCGAGTGATCTCGACCTGTCAAAGCCGATAGTTCAGGTTATCTGTGTTTTATCTGCAGTAGATTTAGATCAGCGCACTCCCAGTTAAGACAAGCAGCCGGCCGTACTGGCACAGAAACTGAGCGATGTGCTCTTGTGGACAGGGGAAATAAGCAAACATATGTTTTAGCTTTAAAAGAAATGCTCACAGGAAAAAAAAACCCAAAACAATATCAGTTGAAGTGTACACTTTAATTTGAATATTTCCATCTCTTTATCTTGTGCATAGCTCTGTCTGACTCAAATAGCTGATCTGCAGAGTAATCCAGTGCATGCTGTGGGTGCGCTTATGCATAGGAATATGGTAGTTCAATGGTTCAAAAACTGTAGTTCCAAATGAAAGGGCTGTTTGACAGCAAGATAAAGTGCAGAATACATTCAAAATAAAAGGTACACCAAAAGTGATATTAGCTTATTTTCTGTGGGCAATTTTTAAAGTGACTAAAACTGTGCTTGATTCAGGACAACAAACTGCAGTATTCTCAAATATCCCAATGTTGCACTTCCACAAAACAATATCTTTCAGGTGGAATAAAGAGCTCCAAACTCATTTATGAGTGCTATGGGCACTGAAATAGTTTTTGTTATTGTAGCGTGCATACCACAATTCAGAATTTGCTCTCATTGATAAGGGGCCACCAGTCCTCAGTGAGGACAACATTGAATTACTTCATTGATTAATGTGATCAATTTCATATCAGAAGCCGTGACTTCCAGATGGATCTCCAGTCTCTACTTCAAAAGAACACAAAGGGGCAGGTATATTAACTAAACTTCTATCTACAAAGTAAATGCAATGTATAATAATCATAAAGATGAAAATAATAATGAAATGAGCAGTGTGATGAGTTGGAAATGGTGTTAGACAGTAGTTATGGCTATACAGCTAATGACACTACATCTACGAATTAGGTTTGATGATTAAATATTGCTCTATTTCAACCCAGTCATGAGCAGAGTGTTAAGTGTACTGTGAGTTGCGCTGTACATGAAGACCCTTGGCTGGAAACCAGGTGGCTGAGGTTGCCGTGGTAACCCTGGAGACGAGGGATCTAGGTGGATTCTCCTGGAGGCCGTGTCCCGTTATCACGGTGACGGATTCTGCCGGTGTCTCAGCGGTTCATCTCTGGTGGAGTTTGCCAGGAGACTTTCTGTCTTAGGCATTCTTGATTTCTGGTCAGCTTCTCTGAAGGCAGACGTGGGTAGATGTGTCATCTGCTGGTGTCTCTTGCGGGTTGATGCGATTTACTTTAATGCACTTAACTCTCGTTGGATAACTTTAGAGGAGACTGGCGTTGGCCAGATTACTCTAAACTGACAAAAATCTTCAAAAAGGAAAACGTGATAGTAATTAAAAGTTACAAAAATTACTCTGAGGCACTTCTGCTGTTTTGGTTCAGTTGGTTTTGACTTGGCTTATAAAAATAAAAGGTCACGCATGTAGACAAAGATAAAGTTGCTTGGAGCATGTGGCACAGAAAGAACAAAGTAGGCGGACAAAACAATTAAGTGTGTAATGGCAAAAAGCAATGAGTAAGAGCGGTAGCTAAGAGCCAGTTGCTAACAGTCAATAACTAAGAACAATGTGTGAAATGATCACAACTGTTTTATCCCCTGGGGGCTGGCGCACGTTTCCGGGGCGTGGCCCATCTTCTCCTTTGTTTCCACTTTGGAGAAGAGAAGTATTTTCCATGGTACTTCTGAATTATTTTATCTAGAGTTTACCTATGAACTCACACAACCGTTTTCCACCATGACCATAAAACATTAAATGAAACAACCTATAAACCTAGACATTCTGGATGTCATGTAGTGTGTTACCTTGTGTGAAAGATGCTGACAGTATGGTCACATGAAAGACATTGTCTTAAAGTTTACATGTTACATTTCAACCTACAACCTTCTATAGATTAGAAATCTGGGGATTGACTTACAGAACATTTAGATATTTAACTATATATTTTTCTCAGGTATGTGAAGAGTGTTCTGTTGGTCACTACTCAGGATTGGAATGTGTTGTAGTTTATGACTCTCATCTAAAGAGGGACAAGGGGGAAAGACTAGTTCATGTGTTTGTGTATTAATGCATGGCACAGAGAGTCAAAGATTCACACTGTAGTGATAACCAGTCCTTTTGGTGTTACTTTTTTTTATATAAGAAACAATCAAATATCATTAGACAGAGTCTTATTGTTACAAACTGGAGATTTTGCCTATGCTCTCCAGTTTGCCTGGTGTCCATTCGTTGATTCTCTGGAGCTGACTCTTTGACCCATCATCTGGTTGAGCATATCTCTGACATGCTAACAGCTTGTCTGTTCATGATAGAAGGGTCCTTTGTCTCTGTTTCCTATCAATTTGATAGTTTGACAGTGGGAAGAATTACAAAGTGTCAATTTTAAATCCATAACTCTGCATGTCCTTGCAATGAACTTCGTTAATGGCCAGGACTGATGCCAGACCAGGTATGTCCACTACATTATTTATAGTTTCACTTCAGATTTACATAACATAAACAAGAAAAAACTTATGCTTAATGAATTGTTTACCTTTGGGAACTTCACCTAAAACCTAATTTACAGTTGTTGTCTCTCTAGGCGATACCTACATCTTTGAGATTCATTTGGCAAAAAGACACCAATAGTTTTTTGGTGCTACACTTTGAAATATGTAAATTGACCAATGTACAGCTGCTCCACCTGACCTTGTTGTTGAAACTGTGAATTGTTTAAACCACATTCTGTATCATTCTACATTAGGCAGAGTTATGAAAATGGGGGTAAATGTAATTACTACACACAGTTTCCCTAATAATCTCATTTCATGTGGATGATATCACAGCTTGTACAATGATCCCTCTTCATCTTCAAGTGGACATCACGGGGTTAAGCATACACACACATATACAATATTTAACTTCAATAACTTTACTGGGCAAATTTGTTTCTGTGAGTTTGACACTTGAAGACTGTTCTTACATTCATCTGCTGAAAGTTTCTCTAAAATGAAAAATGTTTACATATTTCTAGATTCTGGTAAAGTAATACATGATGATGATGACATGATGCACCTTAAAACATGTCTTTTTTATTTACAAAAAGTGAACAGTTTGTGATTTTCATGTTATTTGTGTTCTTTTCTTATTTATCTGTAGGCATCAAATCACTCAATGGCTCCTGTGACCTAAAAATGCCAGAATTCCTGGCCTGGCTTATTCATTAAAATAATAATAATTATAGAATAGAACAGACGCAGTAGATGAACAGTTTGGGAAATTGGAGAAATGATTACCCTGGTACATAGGGGTCAGGAAAAAACCTATAGGGTAAGGTACAAAACAATGCAGCTGTTGTCAGACCTGGCTCTTCATGACAAATGTTTGGCGACAACACTACATGAACGGTTTGAGAAAAGTAACGAGAGCCAAAGTTTAACTCAGCAATAACAAGGTGAGGAGTGCGCAGATATCAGTGAAATCAGTAGAGGAAGGTGTGCATGAGGGATGAGATAGTGTGTGGATGTTGTAAGCAACATTAAAGAGTGGAGCTGTGGCACTGCAGTCTGTGTGCCTGCAAGAGAGAAGAGAGAGAAACAAAACCAGCACAATTAGCTCTCAAATAAAGAACTAGCTCAAAAGGAAATAAGAAATCCACGGCAGCCAATTTAGTTCAATAAACACAATTAAAATTCATCTTGATTAACAAGGGGTTATCTTTGTTAGCGTTAAAGTTACAGGTCTGTTTCCAGCAATTAATCTAAACGTTAGCTCACTACTTAACTTAAGATGTAACATTAAGACAACAATTCACTGCAATTAAATGTATATGACTCCTCATGAGATGTGAAGGAAACTTTTAGATTAATATAGCAAGACAATTTAACACTCACCAACATAATGCCACTTTCGTAAATACATTTTTTATCCTTCCATGAGTGAAAATCTCATTGCTTCCTAACCCAGAGCTGGAAAAGGGAAAAGATCACTTGAATCCTAAAATTGTTTTGTGGGTGGGACTGGACCTATAGGGCGGGGCTGGACTGTCCAAGACTCCGCCTTCCAGCGTGGGCTGCCGCCATCGCCTTCGCTATCGCTGTGTCACTGAGAGGTTTAGAGAGCAAACTTAGCAGACACTGCACTTCTTGTTCTGATCCAGTCACTGAGCCAGGAGTTGTAAATGCCATCACATTAATGATGCCTCCAGGGTATAGACAGGCCCCTGGATCTGAATGCAGCATGTTTGTTAAACACAGGGTGGTCACATCACTGCTGCTGCGTGCTCCGGACTGCTTTGGTGTCATATCCAGGCTGTTTAATAGCGTCATAGCCGCAGCATCACTTTATCAATACACCATCAAAGAAAACTTGCTTGGATGGTGGATTTTTTCACTTAGTTCAGTGGCACATCACATCTGCACACTGTGATTAATTTCACATTTCTGTCCACAAGACACCTGAAATATTGTGTGTGACATATTCTATTTGAACAATGGATCATTTGTGATGTATGACTCATTCAATTTTTTAAATGTTTTTTATGATGGGCCATTTCCTATTCAATATAAAGTATGTGTGCGTGTGTGTGTGTGTGTGTGTGTGGGGGGGGGGTTATACAGTATTTATGTCATTATCATTTTTCAAACCAGACTGATTCAGAAAATACACAGTGTAGTAATTGGGCTGTTCGTAGACTTTACTTACTCTCGTATAAATAAGATTGCTGGCAGACCTTTCATATTGATGTTCTCCTGATAATGACATATGGATGTTGATATTGATATTGTGGATTTGAATTTGAAATACAGGCAACTAAGCCCAATTTACAGATATTATGCTTTCATTTCATGCTCATTGTACTGGGTATTTCTGAATTAGTATGGGGTGAAAAATTATAATGACATGAAGACTGTATAAAATACATACATTTATCATATGTCATTATCTGCAGAAAATCAATATGAAAGGTCTGCCAGCAATTGTATTTATATGATAGTGCAAGTAAAGCCTATGAACATTTTTTCCATATCCATTAATTTTTACCTAAGGTCATTATTTAGCCTGAAGTTTCAAAATAATAACTGTTCTGTTGAATCTTTTTTCCCCATTTGCCCTCCAGGGCACACACATTTATCACCAGAGGGAACATTTAAAGTATTGCATACAGTATAATGATTCAAGAAACAAATGCATCTATGTTTTATAATAAAATTAAAAAAAATAGAAAAATTGTTCCTCATGAAATGCCAACATGGGATTAAAATATATATATTTTTTATCAACAAACAAAATATTTGTGTGTGTGTGTGTGAGAGAGAGAGAGAGAGAGAGAAAGAGGGAAGGAGAGAACTTGGAACATGGGCTTATCATTACAATGGCATCATAGTAGTTCTACACCAATCATTTTATCTTATCAATAAATCAATTTGCTATACATGATGTGAAAGATGGAGACTGTTCTCCTGTACAAAAAGAGCCCATAGGTCATATGTACAGCTGGTTATTATGACCAGTAGTTACTACTGAAGATTGTGGATTTCTGATATGTAATGCTGGGGCCGCTTTATCCACAACAGCAACTCCAGTCAGAGATTGAAGACAGACACAGGGAACAGTTCTTGCGCTTTGATCTTTATATAGATTTAGAGGATCGGCAGGACATACATCTTCAACAGGACACCGGCATGGCGATGACTGGTCTACTGACAGATGAATTTAACAGAGAAATAGTTTACTGTAAAACAAATAAAACGGAAATAGTATTTACCAGATTAAAATTTAAATACTAAAGACATCAAGTTATTATCACGCTAGCAATATCCCTTACTAGCCATTTAAACAGAATAGCTCCTAGAATAATCTTAGGACCCTACAATGCACCTGGGCTGGCTTAAAATGGGTTTGAATAAATCAACAACAAATAACCCAGTGTAATAATTTAACAGGGGGTTTATAACAGGAAAAGGTAGGGAATTTACAACAGCCGCCCCCTCAATAGCATGGCTATTAAGTAAACAAGATGAATTCCCTAATGTGCTACAGAAGTCCAGCCAGTGAGCACGTGGCAACTGAGGATCAACAATCATCACCACAGTGTCCTGGAGGAGATCATCAGCGTGTTGCTGCCACTTCTGTCAGACTTGAAGAGATGGCAAGTAGCTTCTGAGGTATTGTGTCCAGAAGTGGTCCACCATCATTTGACAATGACATCACCATATCCTGGTCAGTGTGTCTGGAGCAAACTCCAGGCACTTGCCTCCACCATCCCATCAGTAACATGTTTGGCATGATGGGATCAAGATCTGCGATGTCAGAAGACACATACCCAAAGGGCTAGACATTAAGAATGTCTTCCACCTCGATCAAGAGTGTAAGCAGGACTTCTGGAGAGACTGAGGGCCAATGACCACCTGCAGAGCTTTCTTGACAGACTGTATCTCACGCTCCCAAGCACCACCGAAGTGGGGAGCTGCTGGTGGATTAAAATGAAACTTGAACAGTTGCTTGGCAAGTCTCTCTTGCAGATGCAGCTCCATTGCTGCAAACGCCTCCTTCAGCTCAGAGAACCTAAGATGGGGACTGCCTCAGTGGTAAGAGGAAACCATCTGCATCAAGGCTGGTCAGCATTTCCAGGTGGACACATCGAATCGTGAGACACTTAAAGATGACTCCCCAATGTTTCAGTAATGATGGTCCCTGAATCGTGGTGTGGTGGAATCCGGCCATAGAAAGGTCTGTGTTATACTTAGAGCAAGCTCTTGATGAATGAGGGAGGACAGTTGAGCTAACGTCAATGCTCATCACACAGCACAAACTTCTTGTCATGCCAAATGGCAAGACCTGCCATTATCAGGTGGCTCATCCCTTCTCTCTAAATGAATCTCAGCAAGGGCTTGTCCTCATGTAAAAAACAAACCTGCAACAGCAGCAGCCTACTGTCCAATCTCACTGAGGGAGAGACCATGGTGAGAGAAAGAGCAGTCAAAGACCACGCAATCCTTGCTGTTGTGGTGGACAAGGTGATGAGGAATGAACCATGACTCGTTGGAATTGTTCACCTCATCTGGGCTGAGTATGGTGACACAAACTCCATCTATAAGTCTTTGGATATCTGCTTAGAAGATTTCAGCCTTGAGAGGTGCCTTTAACAGTCGTTGCTTGGTGCTGTGGAGTGTTGGCATGACTGCTTTGACAGTGGCTTAAAGTGGCGGCGCATACTTAACATGGAGCAGAGGCTTAGGCTCAGGTGGCGATTAGAAATGCTGTCACGGGATACGATTGCTCTGACAGGGCTAGTTGACCTGCTGTGAAGGCGCCTTTCAATCAAATGCTGTTCTGAAGGCTGTGTCAGAGGTAGGGATGTCACAATATCAGAAATTTAGTAGTCGAGACCAATACCAGTGAAATTCCACGATTCTCGATACCTATTTCAATACCACGGTAAAAAAACACAATAAATTCCATGTACTTTCCTTTTCAGTCCTTTGTTGATACGAATAAAAAAACAAAAAACAAAGAACAATGGCATAGAGCCTTCAAGAATTTAAAATAAACAGTGCTGTTGTCATGACAATGTTGTCAGTGACGCGGTAATTAGTGTTAATGTTCTTTTACACTTTTTTGGTAGACTACTGTCACTTTTAAGGTACACTTTTGCACCATGAGATAAGTTGCTCATACAGGTAAGGACATCCTGCTTGTGCACAATGAGCCCTAATGCGCGAGCAGGCACGACGAGCACTCATTCAACTGCGTCCCTAAATACCATGTCAATCTTATGTTACTTTCCTAAGAGAGTGACTACCAATATCATCCTGTGTCGGTACTTTTCGGTGCCTTCGATACCATGAAAAAACAGGTACTGTCCAGTTTTTTGCCACGTGGCATTGACTTGGTATTGAAGTATTGGTTCTGGTGACAATCCAAGTCAGAGGAGTCACATAGAAGTCGACTGATGCACCAGTGAGGTGAACCACATCTTGATGGATTGTTTGAAGACGGAGATACTCAGCTTAACCTTTGAGCTCCAAGTGTTGAGTGGCAGCAGGTAGTATTATCATTCGTTCAGTTCCATCCTCCAGGATAATAGGTTAGATTAGGTTTTCAGCGACTTGCTCCCATGGCGAATGATGATTGGCACCACTTTGAGATACCTTTCCTCCTTGCTTGGAGTTACTGAGCAATGCGTGATCCCTTGGCGTGATGAGGTAGACATGAGGACCTGGCTTGGCGATGGCATGGAGATCGCTGGGGTGAACCTCCTGACATTCACTGCATGCTTTCTTCATGGTGCAGCTCTCTTGCTTGTGGCTCGGGCGACTGCAGTTACAACAATGATGGCCTTGCTATCCACTTCTCGACCTCCTCTTTTTTTGAGCACTGGACTATGTTTGGACAATGTGCTAGATATTGCTTGGCACTCTTATAAAAGAGACATATCTTCTTATACTTCTGCTGCTTGGCGTCAGATCGAAGCATCTGCACAGGCTGATGGCTATCAGATTTGGGCTTTTCAGAACCATGATAAACAGAGAGGCCAGTTTGCGATGCCTAGTTGCAGAAACCCGCCTATCTCTTTTGGGCGTCTGCACATTCAGTCCGATGGTGCTGTTCCATTTTTGCAGACAGTCTTTGAACTTCGGCCTTCACCCTGAGCCAGTCAGAGAGGTCTCGAAGGTTGTATGGGTTTAGGCTGTTTGTGTTGAGACGACCTTGGGCCTGTAGGTGCTCCATGAAGCCATCCCTCATTTGCTTAGGGAGCTTACTAAGGAGCTGATCAACATCACATCATCCACATCACTTCCATCCCATTAGGCCCTTCCAGTGATTTCAGCATTCCCACTAGTAGGAGAGGAGAATTCAGGATCGCTGAAGTCTTACTTTGTGTGAGTTGATGTGGCTGCCCATATTGCCGCTGTAAGGCCTGCATGGCATATTGTCCGCAGGACAGGGCCATTAGTCTGGCTTCGTCCAGAACTAGGTGCTCCATAGGAACACAATATTTGTGATGTTCAGAAAATTCTGTGTGGGGACCTAGTAGGGGATCCAGTGCCATCTTCAAGTCAGCGGATTCTCTCTCAATGTTGTGGACCAAGTTAGGCAGCTCAGGAACTGGGACTGGCTGCCTGGGAATCTGGAGAGTGTATGGTGTCTGTGGTGATGTATACTGGAGCTGGAGGGCATATTGTATGGGCTGATATGGTGTTGGACCAGGTGTTGGAAGCACAGGATGATAAGTTGGCTGAGTCAGTGGGGCAGGCTGATAGCTGATAACCCAGTTGTGGTTGATGGCTCAGCTGATGTTGAGGCACCTACTTATACTGGCTGTGTAGAGATGCCTGCTGGAGCCCGGTGTGCATGGTGATTGCTATGTAAGTTGCTGAGGTGTGCCTGCTGGATCATGGCCCACTGACTGAACCATAGCTGCAGCAGGTAGTTGTTGTGCAGGATATGGCACTGTTGCAGTCTGGGGTTGATATGTAGGATATGCTGTTGGCATAGCTATGCTGGAGGCATAGCTTGAGTATATTGATATGCTGGATATGCAGGTGTCACTGGTGTAGGCTTATGCATGATCACCACATGCAATGACACAGGCTGAATTGGCTGATAAGCAGTGCGGTACCACTGCAGACATTTGTTGGCTCACGTGACCCACTGCCTGCATCACTTAGATGACCATACTTGTCACAGTGGGAGCTGGCGGCCTAGAAACTGCTCCGAACAGCAGTGCAGAAGTTACTGTTGGTGGTAGGGACTGAGTCAACATGTAGCTTTTCTGTCTTTGGCCTGGTGTACAGGCTTTTGTTGCTGGAGACTGTAATGCTGCAGTTGTTGTGCACAGCAGCGATGTTAGTGGCAGCTTATCTTCAGGCTGAGTAGGTTGTCTTGGCTGTATGGGTAACAGCTGCTGCAGAGTGGTGCTGCTGCCTGATTCGGAGTTCAGCCAAGGTGAGTGGTTGAACGGCACACCTGAATTGAGATGTGTCGATTGCTGTAAAGTAGGAGGACCAGGCCCATTTACGCTGAAGCTGTATTCAGTCTGCTCAGAGGAGGTTGGTGACTGGGGACACGTATGTCCAGCTGGCCAGGTGGGTTTCTAGCAGTCACTGCCATGTCCCATTGACTTACCTTATCGACTGCGAGGGGAGACAGGGAAGGGGCCCAAGTGCAGTGTGTGGCTGGTAATCTGTAGTGGCAGTCTTGGTCTGCACGCTGAGGGACTGGAGCTGCTGTGCACTGGCACTTTTACTGTCATCTTTGAGGGGTGCAGTATAAGGCATGAGGGATATATATTTATAGTTTTGCAGGTGAGCTGGAAGCTGAGCTCGTTGTGCTCCTCTTCCAGCTACTGCTGTTCTCTGTGTGTCCATGGTGCTGTTATTCTTGAAGTAAATCCAGCCAGACCGATATTGAAGATTTTGGATTTCTGATATGTAATGCTGGGACCACTTTATCCACTACAGCAACTCCAATCAGAGAGTGAAGACAGACACAGGGAACAGTTCTTGCTATTTGATCTTTATATAGATTCATATTGTAATGGCAGGAATGCGCCAAGGAGTATTGTCACAACGGTCCCCAGGTCTTAGTGTTTTATTTCCTGTTTTATTTTGGTAGTTTCCCTCTTGTGTCTTTACTTTCTCCTGGGTGATTACCTGCTTTTTCCCTGATGTGTGTCACCTGTGTCTCGTTATCCCCACAGTATTTATGCCCGGTTTGTCCCTTTTCACTTTGCCAGTTTGTTTTCTTCCATAGTGAGTTACTTACCAGCGTTATCCTGATTGCTACTTTGAGAGAGACCTTTTTGGTGGTCAGCAGATGCTTCCACCTACGGGCTGGGGGGAGTGTTGACACAGAAACAACCAGATGGCTCCTGGAGGCCAGTTGTATTCATCTCATGGAGCCTGAGTGCAGCAGAATCAAGGTATGCTCAAATAGAGAAGGAGGCCCTCGCAGTGACCCGGGCAAGTTGCACACCTCTATGCTGTGTGGATATTTGTATGGCCTGGACTTCACAATACGCACAGACCACAAGCCCCTTATCACAATCCTCAAGTCAAGGGCATTGGATGACCTTCCACCAAGGATACTCAGATTCCGGCTGAGACTGCTCAGGTTCAAATTTGACATAATACATGTGCCAGGCAAGGATCTGATAATTGCTGACACATTGTCGAGAGCACCACTGCCAACAATGTTCACCAAGGCAGAAGAGGACCTGGAAAAAGAATGTAAGGCGTACGTTCACAGTGTGATGGCCCAGCTTCCTGCAAAAACTACAAAACTGGATCAAATCAAAGAGGCTCAAAACAAGAATGACACATGCAGACGCCTCACTGGCCTCATAAAAAGGGGGTGGCCAGATCACAGGCGACAAGTCCATGAACTGTTACTTCCCTATTGGCCAGAGCACTCAGATCTGCATGAGGCTGAAGGACTGATTATGAAAGGTGAGAGACTGCTTATTCCAGACCACATGAGACAGGATGTACTACAGAAACTTCACCAAGGGCATCAAGGAATCAACAAATGCCTCGCCAGGGCAAGAGAATCGTTCTGGTGGCCAGGTATCACATCACAAATAAAGCAGATGATGGAACGATGTGAGACCTGTACTATGGAAACCCCAAGACCAGTTCAACCACTTATCACAACAAACTTACCAAGCAGACCATGGCAGAGAGTGGGAGCTGACCTCTTTCAGTGGAGAAATGGAGATTATCTGGTCTTAATTGACTATTTCTCCAGATACATAGAGGTGTGCAACTTGACCAGCAGCACATCAGCCAAACAAGTGATTGACAGGTGCAAAGCTGTCTTCACAAGGTTAGGGTGCCCAGAGGTTCTGATCTCAGATAATGGTCCACAATTCTCCAGCCATGAGTTTGCTCAGTTTGGAATCGACTTTGACTTCAAGCACGTGACAAGTAGCCCCAGGTATCCACGCAGCAATGGAGAAGCTGAAAGGGCTGTAAAGACTATTAAGTTACTTCTCAGCAAGGAAGGGGACTTTCACAAGGCTTTGCTGGCGTACAGGGCTACGCCCCTCGCTCAAGGGAGCTCCCCAGCACAACTGATGATGGCGAGGAGGATCCGAACCCCAGTTCCCATCTCAGCTGGACAGCTACAGCCACAGTGGCCAGATCTGCAGTCATTTAGGGAAAAGGATGCAGCCCTGAAAACACAGCAGCAGCAAGCCTTCAACCGGCGACACCGGGCACAGACTCTGCCCACTCTGACTCCTGGGCAGAAGGTTTGGATCATACCTTCAAAGACACAAGGTACGATCGTGCACAACGCACACACACCACGCTCTTATGTGGTGGATACACCTGGGGGACAATTGCGCTGCAAACGATCTCATCTGAGGGTGGTGCCGACGTCACAGGTCACCAGGTCAGGGAGAGTGGTTAACCCTCCAAATAGACTGGACATTTTAAAAAAGTGTTTCTTGTTATGTCCTGAATAATTCATGCTCCGAGCTGAAAATGCAGTTCTTATAATGTGAAACAGGTTCTATTTGCGTTATCAGAGGAGCGAAACCCTTAGCTAAAAGGCAGAGATGTAATGGCCGGAGTGCACCAAGGAGTGGCGCTGTGGGACTGTGGGGTCAGTGTGTGTTCAGTAATGTCAAGCTGACGAGGTGTGTTGATAAAGTTACAGAGATAACAGCATGTTGTTGTTCTTGAGTTATAGTAATAGAGACCAACAATACACATATATAACTGGTAGGCGACATTTGGTGGTCGTAATAATTATGTGACGTGGTATAAAGAGCGACAATGTCCACATCAGAAAGAGGTTGTAGCGAATGGATGGATAAACAAAATCATGACAACCAAGACTGTGTAATGTCGAGGAAGTACTTATTTTAACCCAAATCACAATTTGTGTATAGGATTGTTAGAGACATGTCACTTTGCAGTCCCACACAGTTCTATGTAGCCTTTGAGTCTTGTAGTTCGTTGTTTTGGTTGTCCGCCCCACAACCTCAGCTTTCATCAACCTCATTTTTTAGCCAGCAGCTTTTTCTGCAAAAAAGCAGCAGACTGCCAAAGACTAACTAAGGTAACCTATATTAGAGTGTTTGGTATAAGCACTGGGTGGCTACAACTCCAAACAAATGCTAAAGGCAACTTTGTAAGTCAGTGGTTCAGAGGCAAAATAAAGCCTTTTCAGAGCACTTTTTATTTTAATCTAACATTCACAATTGAACTGAAAGCAGGGGGAACACGTAGGAAGCTCAAATTTTCTGTCTGGTTGATGTGGAGAAATCACTTGTAGATTCACCATATTTCTCTTGACTCTCTTTCCTTTGAACTCTTCCTGTTGCTAACCAGCTATCCATCTTGATTCTCCAGTTTTGCCATGGATGTAATTTTTAGGGCGGAATCAGACTGAAATGGGTAACAAATACGTATGTATTTTTGAGAGTTTTTTAAAAACATTATTTATATATATTTTTTTCTATAATTACATATTTTCACCAAAACTATAGTGTTTTGCAAATGATTTGTCGACCAACATCCAATACCTTCTTGGACCACCAGTGGGACGCGGTCCACATGTTGGAAACCACTGTTATAAGGTGATATTATGTCCATGCAGTGTTTGAATTTGCTTTCTTTGCTGTATTTTGAAGTATTTTTATGAACCGGCATCTTCATTCTTGCTGTGGCATGTGGCTCATCGTGACCACTTCCTTCCGAAGGGCTGTTTAGAGCTCTTGCCTACAGAAACATGATCTGTTGACCATGCAGCCAGCCTGCTGATGTATCCCAATTCTTATAGGGATGACAGATTGACTGATTTACTTGCTAAAGCCCTTTTATAAAACTGTATATTGCAAAGTAGAGCCTCCGCCAAAACCACATCCCTCCCCAATAAATTCAGGGGCCGACAGGGTGTCTAGTTAGTCATAAATATGCATGGTGGACTCAATTACTCAGTGTGTTATATGTACAGCCATCCTGGCCATAGTTTATTGTGAACAACTTCCAGAAACAAGCACGTTATTTATTTGACTCAGGTGAAGGAATCTGAGGTGCAGGGGTAATTGTCACCAGTTTTGGAGGGATTTGTTTTTGCGTGGTTCCAGGGCAGTAATGGCTTGTGCTATTTTGGTGATTGCAAACAGTCGATTCTATTTCATAGGATAACACAGGACACTGCACTTTCCTATCATCAATGCATTAATCATTTTTTTCCTTTTTAACTGTTTTCCCAGTAAGTTCATGAAAGAAAGCATTTGTACAGAAATCCCCAAGAGCAATTGCCCCTTGATAGAAGAGATGTGTATTAATATCCAGTGCAGTATGCTTCCAGTAATTATGGCCAATATAGATATAGCAAAGATGGAAGATGTTGAGGTTTTTCTAAGAACTTGTGTCTGATGTTTAACAAGACCAAGGGAGTTGTATTTGAGCTCTTTAGCCAGAAGCAATGATGCAAAGTCAATCTCTACAAACATCCAGCCTTCCTCTTTCTAAGTAGATGTAAAATATGTGGTTTCTGTCTATTTTAAATAGGTAGTTTAAAATCTAACCACCACATTTAAGGCACTGCTAACCAATTATATTCAGACAAACATAATTTCTGCATTATTTTTCTCTAAACTCTCTAAATACCAGACATAATTCATAAACACAGTATGATTCTGTTGCCTCTTGTCATTATTCAGCGACATCTCACATCAGGGAACAGATGCTAAGAGCTGGTGAGAAGAGAGACAGACTGCTTATTAGGCATGCTCAAACTGAACTAAACGACCACCCACTGTCTTGCAATTATTCTGTGGTCTCTGCCTCAAATTACAGTTTAATTGAACTTTTTACAATCATACCATTGCAAACTATTCCTCAGGTCAAAGTTGACTGGGTGACGAAGGGCACTGAAACTTAAAGACATCATTAGCACGACCCTCTCATAATTATCTTCTTAGGCTGGCAGCTGTGCTCAGATGTGAGGTCAATTAAAAATATACTTATTTGCATGGAGGTGCATGTTAGTGGGTGGTGTGCAATGTCATCCTCAGGAACAAATGAACCAGTTATCTCCAAACTGAAGTACGCCAAAGGATATGTTGCCATAACAGTGTACAAATTGTCATCATTATTTTTGCCAAGAGACAGAGAGGAAAGTTCAGTGTTAAATCAAGACTATGTAAATTCATAAACAAATTCATATTTAATACACATTCTGTATTATATATTGATTTATTATTGATGTATTTATAGCAAAAATGTGTCAAGTGACAATATGGAAACTATGTGACAGAGAGAATTGTCAATGTAATCTGAAGCTCCCTTTGGTTTATGGAGCTGTATAGTGATTTCCAGCTTAGTGTTTAGCTGTCCTGTCCTGTCGGTTCACCCTCACTAGCCACAGCAGCAGCTTTTTTCAGTTAACCAGACTAGGTCAAATCCTATGTCTGGACTGCCTATGGTCAAATCCTGATTTTATAACTGTGACGGCGCCTTGAGACAGACTATGTTTCTTATTTTGTCTCTCACACAGCTCACAGCCTCCATCTGGGATTCACAATAAAATGTAACAGACTTTTATTAGAGGCAGGCCTTTATGTCTACCTCCCTCTGTTTGATATGTAGAGTTGGTTATAGTCGTTAGTACGAAGCCTCGTTAGCGATGACTTCTCCCTCTCCCCCCCTCTCCTGCTCTCTCTGCTCAGTGTGTCTTATGTTTAGTTATTTCTCTGCCTCCTTTAGTAATAATGATACATGGAATTAAAGTAGTTTATTTGCTATAATGGAGGCGAGGCTCAGTGTGTTGGAAGTGCTCCTCCTCTTCCCTGCAGTTCCACAGCAGCCAGGAAACCAGAGCGGCTCGATAGACTGCAGCTCGGCACTCTGCTGACCAGCAGTGGACATTTCATCAGTCAGTCACTCAGTAAATCAGTCAGTGACATTCGCGATTATAGAGCTGGCCCCGCTGTTGCAGTACAACCAAAACACTATAAACCCACTGTATAGTTCCTGCTCAGAACAAACTAGAAGACAGACAGAGTTAGCGACTAGCAGGTGAGCTGAGCATATTTAGCAGCTAATGAATAACCAGATATTTCCTTCAGGTGTTCACAGAGCGCTAAAACTGAGCTAAAAGAGAGTGAATATTGGACTTATATTCACTAGGTGGCCAGAATCATAACTCCAAATGAATGAATATCTACAGCCTTACTCGGTCTGGTAGGACCAATAGCCAGGAATCAGTTTATTGACTTTATTATTTGCCTGTTTACACATCCAGCAGACATGGAGCACCAGTAATGCTTATTTTGAGTCATGTTTCTAAGAGCTACAAAAGTCCAGTAGTGCAATATTTACTCCACCTTATTCTCTGTTTTGTCCTGACCAAATATTGGTGGGAAATATCTCCAATATTTTCAACAGCTAGTTGTTAACTTTTTTTCTGCTGTTTTGTGCTAGGCACGTCGCATGTGGGTTTGTCTGAGCTTTTTTTTTTTTTTGCATACTGTGGCTTAAAACGAGGCTGATGAGAGCACTGATCAGTGAACTCAATTAAGTTGTGGCTGGAAACCCAAATGAGCTGATAGATGCTTCATCCTAGTGCTCAGAGTGAAGTAATACCAGTAGTGGAAGTATTGTGTTAGATTAACTCTCATTACTATAACAAAGTCGTTTTTTGTGTGTAGTGCACTGCACTTTTTTTACTGAAGCATTTTACTTTGCTATGTACACTGACCACAAACGTTAGTGTATTTTTCTCTAGTTGTTTTGGGGAGCAGTTGAATTACAGATTCACTTTGCTAACCAAGTTGACTTGGCTTGACTTGACTAATCTTTGCTATGCTAATGGTACCGGACCCTGTTGGGCTGGTAACCAGTTAACCCATATGTTAATGTAATGATAACTATTCAAAAACAGATCAAAAACATTCAGATAACGATGTTTTTCTTGTGTCTGTGGCATATGTGACCAAGTTGAAGTGTATTGCATTACTGTGATGTGCTGCAATAATGTAGGTTAATACAATGGTCCATCGGGATGTTGTGATTTTTCAGGTTAACATTATGTTTAGGTAAGTTAAATGTGATTAAAACAGTAACGTTAAATTCCTATGTTCTCATTAGGTAGTTGGATGAATACATGCTATATATCGGAAGTGAAACTGCTGAATAAATTGTGTGCAACTCTTGCACACTCAAATCAACAATGTAAACAAATTCACAGGTTGTACGATTTATTTACTGCAATGAAAGATTAGAAGATCAAACACCATGATATGATCAAAGTTGTGACCGACACTACGGTTAAGTATAACATTTAAATTGCTGCAAGCTGGGGAGTAAAACTTCCTCATCTTAATGTGAAGTGCGTGGAAAACCCAAAAAAGGAAATCTCTCCTCTAGGTTACTTTGAAATGAACCACTGTCGGTAATGCTGTTACACCGATGTCTCTCTTCCACTTTGGTGCGTCTGATATTCAGTATGAGGACCTTCTGTTAGCGCAGAAGACTGTTTTAAGATGAGTCATACACACACGCCAGACTCTCTTTTTAGAAATGCTGTTCATTCACAAAATGATTATATCACAAAAAAGGTAGATGTGTGTTCTTATGTACAATACACAATGTATTGAAGAATATTTGTTGCAGTTTTTTCATTTAATATTGTAAGTTCATACACAGTAGTCCTTCACTGAAGCTAACATTCATGCACCTGTCCTGATAAGGTATTTGTATGTGATACACATGCCAAGCTGGTGTATGTGATCCCCCACGTCTTAACTAAATTTCCTGTCTTTGACTTCATTTCTGCTGCTGTTAGATAGATGATGGTACTAACAATATAAAAGTAAAAATATAGTGAACACATTCACAGGTGAAAGTAGGCTATTCCTGTATTTGACATCGAAAGTGTCTTCAATAGGAAACAGCTGGAACTGGCCAACCAGAAGTTCACCCAGGAGCAAAATGTGACTCCTGTAACAGATGTGTACTGCTGTTTCCACTTCAGTCTTATGTATAGCCATACAAACTCTTTAGTGAAGATTTGACATTTAGATTTTCAAATATTTAAATTAAGTAACTGATATTTTATGTCCTTGTATCATCTTTCATTTGATGGAGACTTGCAAAATGTCAGAGTAGCACAGCTCATGTAAATTAGCTTTATTCATAACTACATTTATTGTGATTGAATAATGTGTTTGATGTGCCTTTGCAATTTGTGATCATAGTTGAACTGAATTTTAAATCAACCTTAAGTGATGTAACAGCAGTGAGTGCATTTCCCATTAACTACAGAACACTCTTGGTTTTTCAAGGAACAAACTTGCACAATTTTATTGTCAAATTTATGTTGTTGGTTAAAGCTAACATAGAAAAAGTCTTGTAATTATTTACACATTCTGGCAAAACCTTTAACAGTGTATTCTTGTAATAACATCTCCCCCTTTTCTGTTGTTGTTAGTTCTATAATAATTGCTATCTCATTTATGTAACTTGATATTGCTACATAAAGTCTATGGACAACCCACTGTAGTGTCCTGTTCTTTTTATTATCTTGTTCCATTTATACCAATGAAAATAAGCTAAATAACAGACACACCTCTCTGAGCTGTACAATGCAATACACGTCAAAACAACACCGAAGACTACACACTACAGTACATCCTCTAAAATTATTATAATGTTGAATCAACACCTCTCTACAACAATTAATGATTATTATAACGGAAGCTTTATTGCAGGACCGTTGTATTTGACTGCAGTAGTTTTAGCTAGATAAAACCCAATAAAGTGTCAACTGTGTATTTTTGTAATCAGCTGTATGCACAGGCTGCAAAGAGCCTGACTGGAATTTATTGTTTGCCATAAAACATTTTTACAACCACCCCTTCCCCCTTTAAAAAATGTTACACAGTAAAATGTTTATCCATTAGTACAGTTTGACATAAGTTATTTTACTTCTACTTGAGTAAAATTTATTTTAAGTCACAATACTCACGTTACAGTAGTAGTAAGTCGTAAAGTAGTATCATGAGACGTGATGGGCTGCGGCTAGCTGGTTAGCATGCTAACTTAAGTAGAAGAAAAGAAGTGACCGAAAAAGAAGAAACAGAAAAATTGACATTTGTGTTGTTTTCCATCGCTGGAGACGGCTCTTGGTGAGTAAACAAATGAAGTTTGATTTCAGTGTTCAAAATTCAAAACTGTTTGGGTCTCTATAGTTAATTTCCTCCTTCAAGACAACTGTATGGGAGGTGAACTTTTATATAACTTATCTGTTTACATTTTATTAAGGCTTAAAGTTCCGCATGATGAAGGTTGCAGTCACTATGAGTGACAGGGGGATGAGCATATTGGCACAAATCGTCATGCACAGAAGTCTCGGCTCGACACCCGCCCCACCTCTTTACCCATTTTTGGATTTAGTCAAGAGTTAGGAGCGGAGTCAGGCACTGCCAAGATGGTGACAGTGGAGCAGCGTCAAAACTGCTTTTCAGAAACCTATGGGTGATGTCATTGAGGCTACATCCATCTTTACTTACAGTCTACGGTTCTTATGCCATTGATACGGCTTAAAGACTGTAGAACATTGCTTTTGTATCTTCAAGGACCTCTTGCTTACTCAAACAATGTCTCTCAGTGACAAAGAAGTGATGCTGGCTGTTCCGAACGACACCCTTGCCTGAAGCATTGATGAGTAAAAAAAGAGCCTGATCAGACTATTCATATGAAAGCGTGGAATCTCCTGGAGTGATGTGCTTTTCCTTACGTTCATGAATAAGTCATCTAGAGCACAACCGCTGAGGTAAACAAATCAGCAAGATGAGCTCCAACTGCTATAAGAGAATTGAGATTGAGATAAGAGATTGTTCATGTTTAGTCCACTGACTCCTTATAGAAGGCAACGCTGTGCTTTACTTCCCCTCTTAAGGTTGTAGGCATTTTGAACATCCAGCACAGTGGCCTAAAAATGAAAGTCATTAATAATTATCATTGCCTCACTCCAAGGATACTGGCAAGGTTCCTGAGCAGCAAATATTAATATTTCAGCCCTGGTAGGAAAGCTTTTAAAACAGTCACTCATTTGGCCCTTCAAAAGGATTAAGATGAATCTTGTTCTTCCTCTTACCTGGCTTTTCAATCCCCCTCACCATCACCTACTTCACCCCCTCCTATGGTTGATGTTGATATGAGAACTCAAGATTTTAGCAGGAAACGGTGTTGACAGCCTCAGAAATGTGCCCCCACCACTCTGCTTGTATTCTTCTTGAGGAAATGAATAGAACAGCCAGTCTGATGAATAGAAGCTAATGGCTTGTTTTTGCTGAATAAATCCTAGTGAATAAACAGCAGGTGGATTCAATTTCTGCTCTAAATATTAGAAGCACAGCTGATTATGTGACCAATCACCAGCACTTTACAGAAGAATCAACAGGATGTTGAAAAGAGGGGGATTCCATGGAAAGCAGAACACATCTCAGAAGAGTCTGAAAGCTGCTGTTAAGAGCTGGCTTTGTGTGTGAAATATGCACATTTCCTAAACTGAATGAATGAAGTCACTGTGTAGTGAAATGCCTCCTTCAATAGACAGAGAAATCCTTCCTTCTTCCTCAGTTGTTCACTGACAATTACAATTTCAACAAGCCACAATAGCTGCTTCGTTTGGCTATTAGGTATGTCGCAAGAAAACATCAATTTGTGGCTTTTATATTTGTTCTAAGCGAATTAAGGAGAGTGCAGTAAGGATTGAGACTTGGCCACAAAAGTGCCATTGGAAACTGGGCAGTGGAGCATAAACTGCTCTAAGATAAAGTCCAATGTGAGGGGAATGAATAAGAACCCCTCTCTGCTAACAAGCGATCTCTATAGAGAAGAAGTGAACTTGAAATCTCAATGTAGCACTTTTGGGCAGGAAGACTTTCACACTTTGCTCGTCTCAAGGTCACTGTATGTGTTGTTTGAGACGACAGTATTACTCAGCACCATCCTCATTCATTTGGAAGATCCCTCACTTTCATAAGTTTGGAGCCTCATAGCCATCTTAAAACGGATTATCCAATTACTGCTTCTGAAATGCCTTGACAATACAGAGCAGAGCTGCGGTCCGGCTCAGCCAATTTGGGGAAACTGCTTGAAATTCAATTCATGAATTTGAAATGGAATCCTAACTAACCACTGGTCCATTTCTGTAGGCTGTTTTTTTCTGTTTTTTGCCTCATGAAGGATTGGCTTTGATTTAGGCTGCAGTTAGCATCTCAGACACTCATATTGTTATGGGTGGATGGTTTTGCAATTAATGGCAGACTGAGACACAAACATGCCAAAAAGTGTTAGAAATTGAAAGATGCTGAACTCAGATTTCGAACCCCC
>NW_019525473.1:1021835-1036823 GCF_002814215.2 Seriola lalandi dorsalis | reverse complement strand
CCCCCCCCCCCCCCCCCCCCTTTCATGAGCCCACGGCAAACTGATTGCTCCTGACCCTATGCCTGCTCACTTCTGTGAAGGAATACCAATAAAGTATATGTTACTGGGAAAATTATTTATCTGGGGTAACTTTCCATTTGAGTCGAACACAGGGAATATAAAAGAGCCATTTACTTAATCCTCCCCTCCTCCCCTTCCCCCTTGCTTTGGCTTCTTTTTTTTTCTTTTTTTTTTAACTTCCGTCCTCTTTTCAACTCCAGCTTGTTCACCTAGAACCCTTAAAACACAAGCTTTGCTTTTGCATTTGTCCTCTTTTGTCTCTGGCTCTCTCGTTACAAACGGGAATGTTTTGGCTCGGAACAAAAGTCCATCACTGTTTCTACCACAGAGTCCAGCTCTTGTTTGTGTTAATGCTCTAAAGCTTTTAATGGGCTGAAGTAACCCTGGGAGGTGAGCAAGGGAGGGGGAACAATGTTATAAAAGTTGAAGAGAGACTTTATGAGTCATTGTCATGGTTTGAGTGAATGACTGAAATAATATGATGAAAAAAAGGGAAGGTAATTTTTTTACATGTAGTGTTTGTCTGAATAACCAGACAAGCTACAGACTTGTCATAGCACCTTTTCAATCATGTTTATGTCTGTGAAATAAAGAACTGCGAGGCACCAGCTGCCTCTGGAATGGCTTTCAATCACGTCTCTCTTTACTGTGTTAAGTTTGCATGCAAGAACATTTTCATCTGATTTTAGAAAAGCTTACTCCCTTGTTATGTATTCGTAGTCCGAAGGTGTCCATACATATCAGACAACTCAGGCCTGCATATTGCCTTCTGCAACATCCTCAAAAATCCATTTCTGCTATTGGCAGGACATTGATTCCCTGTGAATGGATGGTTAGTCCAGGCGGGGACAGGAGATGATGTGGTGTGAGATGGTTACCGCAGCAGACACACACACACACACACACACACACACACACACACACACACACACACACACACACACACGCACGCACGCACGCATCAGAGAACTGGTTGATAAGTGTCTGCGAGCCATGTGGGCCCTATTCATTGCAGCACCATTAATCCAACACAATATGTCTGCTTAATGCTGTGTGCCATGAGGAGAGGCAACACTTATCATGTTTAACATCTCTGGTAGGACACGGCTGTTGAGGATTGCTCCCAAAAAAGGGAGGGTGTAATCACACTTCACTTTTCCAGCGTAATTTAAAGAGTCATTTCATCCCCATTAGTATAAAACATATTTTCTCTGCAAATAGTTTTGAGGTATCTATATGCAGCTGTTACAATGCAGCTAAAGGCAAGACACTTCATGGGTCTCAGTTCTAGGCCAAACAGAATCAAATATTACATCGAATCGATTTGGCTCTGAGGAGACTCACTGTAAACTCTGAACATCTGGTGAAAATGTGTATTTTTCTGGTAAAACAAAAGCACAGTCAATTGTGCTATAGCTAAAGTTGCTTGGCAGCTGTTGCTCTGTGGTGTAACAATTACAACTAAGATGAGAGTGAAAGCCCAACACAACCCTACCACCAGACACAAACTTCAATACAAAGCTTTACAGTGAGTTTAATCTCATTATTTAGCTGTCTAGCCCACAACTTTTTTCTGTTTTGTTTCACTCTCACCGCTGTCACAATATTGTTTTCAGCCAACACGTTCTCTCTACCAAACTCATCACATACGGACACTTGGACTGGTTCAAGCATAAACCTCCGAGGCTGAAACATTGAAAGTCAGAAACAGTGAAGCCAACACTTAAGTACCAGCAACTGCAGTTCCTCTAACGACCACTAGAGTCTGGCTCCAATAGTGAATCAATCCCCATAGACTCCCATGTTAAAATATTCAACTTTACAGCAGAAATAAACATGTTTACAGCCTGGTACAAACACAGTTTTGGTCTCTAAAGCTAATTTCCTCCTTCATGAAAATTGTTTAACGCACCTGCTGACATTTTATTAAGGCTTAAAGTTATGTCAGTGGCAGGTGGGTGAGCGTATGCTTGCCACATGGAGACACATCTGGACCCCTTGCCGTCACTTTTTAACGCACTGGGTCTCTCCTTAGCATCATTTTTAAAAATACAGAGGCAACATAGTTTTTGAATGAACCGCAGCAGAGTTGCCAGGAGGTAGTCGGAGTGGATTGCAGGTGTACAAAGCCAAAGTTACACCAAAGACCAGGGCTTGTATCCAGAATCCTGACTGTGGTTAGGTTTAGTCAACAAAAACCTCTTTCGTAAAGGAGGAGAGAGAAGGCGGTTATGGTTATGTTTAGGCAGTCACAGCACCTGCTTATGGTTAGGGAAATATTGTGGTGTGGTTTAATACAGGGTTAGGGTTATGGGGCGAGACCGCATTATGGTTTTTAAGTAACGGTTTGCTTGATTCATTCGCCAACTTTCAACGCAGCAGAGAACATTGGAAGTCTATCGGATTGCCCTTCACCTTGAAAAATTACACAAAGGGGTACCCAGTACATTGAAAAGTGACGCCAAGGGGTCCTGACTCATAACCAAGCATCCACATGTGACAATTTTGCAGTGAGACTGCCCTCTTTCAGCAGCAGCAGACAGCTGTTCTCAGTGTAAAAAACTCTACTCAGTAGCAAACAGCAGACAAACAAAGTTAGCAACTAGCAGAGGGTTGGTAGAGACAAAAACAGAGCTAAAAGAGAGTGAATATTGGCAGAGGTTGACAAAGTACAAAACTCTGTTACTTGAGTCAAAGTAGAGATCCTCCTGGTCACATATTACTCCAATAGCCTACAAGTCAAAGTTGTTCAGTCAGTTTTTTACTTGACTTAAAGTACTGGAGAACTTGATTTTACTAATACTTATATTCAAAAGTACATTTTTGTGTCAACACATTGCTGTATTGTTCCACATGTACAGAACCTAATGACTCTGAAACAACCTGCTGAATGCACTTACTTACTTGTATAAACCTGTAGAATGGATTGCTGTCAGTAACATTACCTCTGCATTTTCATCAGCTGACTATTAGTAGGTTATGTGTTTGCAATGGCTTCACACCGGACAAATATGACAACTTGGCAGGCAAAACCATAAGGAATCCATAAACCAACCAACCATAGCAAAAAAAGGCAACTACTACAAACTGTGTGTTTTAAAGTTTATCTGGAATTAAACAAATGTTACATACCCTAAAAAGCTTTCACAAGTTGGACAGCAGTGTTTTTTTAGGCAGTGATGAAGTTTGGTTGTGGTAAACACAGAAAACATTTAAAACGAAAGAAATCTTTCTTCGTGGTCTATCACATTTTCAAATAAAAATAAAATAAATTCCACTGACTAAAAGCTCTGCTTCAAAATAACAAGTACTTAGAAATGTAGTGGAGTCAAAAGTACAATATTTGTCTTTTAATTGCTGAAATTCTCAAGTCAAGTACAAAAAAAAGAAAAATGAACTGAAAAACAGTTCTCAAGTAAATGTACTTCATTACTGTCTACCCCTGAATTTTGGATTTATATTCATCAAATGGACAGGGATGATCATGTTGCCCTGTATCTGTTTGATGTGTAAATAAGCAACACAATTATGAGCTGTGGATTCATCTAATTTGTATTTAATTCCCATAGGGATACTGAGCCACAGCAACAGGTAAAGTAAATTATTTGACTTGATCAAATATCATAAGTTTGAAACTCCCACTGGCGCTAACCTTCCCAACTTTTGTGGACAGGTGGTGCACCAAGTACAGCTCCCTGCACCAGGATCAGGACCTTGGAGAGGGCCTCAGACACTGAGCTTTCTGCTGCTGTACCCAATACAGTAGAAGTGAATGGAGTTTTATTTATGCTTTTTTTTCACATGGTGACATATAATTATTAAAAATAACTTCACAGAATGTTTTTAGAAACTGATTCCCAGGACTCCCAGCCATCTAACGTCCAAACTCCACCACACGTGATCACCAGCGTACATTTTTTGAGTTTGATGACAATGTTCACAAAGTCAGTGAGCTCCACAAAGTCAGAGGTGATGATCTTGACCCCGTCCATCCCGGGCCTATGAGCCTTAACCCAGGATATGATGGTAGGCAGGTTTCCCTCCACCAGGCAGTTACGTATGCCCCCAGACCAGGCTGCTCAATTTGGATTTAATTTGACTTATCCTTTAAACACTGATGTGATGGGAAATGCAACAGTGTTTCTGATAAGTTCCACTGGATGATGAATTAACAATAACCAAACAATAGAAACATTTTTGGAGATTAAGATTAATTATTTTCATTAAAAAACCCAGTGTTCATACAATTAATTTAGATAAAAACCATTATACATATTACAATTAAAGACAAGAATTCAATGAAATTACCCTTTAATGAGTCACACAAAGATAAAAAGGTGGGAAAAGTTAGATTTACCCTCAGATAATTTAGTCCTGCTCCAACAGCAGAGAGAGGATGAGTGTGGCAGAATGAGCAGTACCAGGCTGGACTGAGAACTGAGTTATGAGATGGGTTATTGTCAGCCAATCTGCTCATGTTCGACACACATGTTCAGAAGACATGATGCAACATGTGCTGAGAGGAAACATTCGTCTGAACAGGACAGAAAAATGAAACGTTTTCACAGTCGGCTGTTTGACACTAATTCTATATTCCTTTACTCTTCAATCATAATTTTGTGTAGCCTGTAGATGTTTTTCCTCGTGGTAAAATTAATCCCCTCTCAAGGCAAAATCCGCCCATTTTTATTCCCACATGGCAACATCCATGCTGTGAACTAGAAAGCAGCCAGCTGTTGTAGTAGTCCATGACCATTTCTATATCCCTTTGTGCTACTAAGTGCTCATCAGCAATCACCATAACCTCCAGTCATTAGACACAGAGCTGCAGGGCCAATATCAAAGAGATGAACTTCCACACTTGTTGTTTCAACTGTTTAAACGCTCCATCTTGTCACCTGAGACACTCTGAATTCTTGCTGCAACAAAATTATGCAATTAAACGTGATGTCTGTTTTTTTTTTTTTTTTTCTTTTCTTTTCCTTTTTTGCTTAACATTTAAATATTCATGATTGAGTCCAGGCTGCAGGTTTCACATACAGGTGATTCTCCAGCTTGCCCCCTCAGTCTGATAAACGCAGAGCTGTCATATCATCCCGCAGAGATGCAATATCAGTTTCAAAATAGAAGCACATAGAGATGTGTTGTGTAAAAAAATCTCTTGTCCCTATGTGGGCTGTTGAATTCTTTATTGCCGTTTAATAAGTCATAGAACCTGCCATCCCTGACACTGCACTTAATTGGGTACATATTAAAATGTTCCAAATACCGGAAGCCCACGTGGGGGCCCAGAAGGACTGAATCTGAACAGGTTCATCATAGGTAAAAAAAAAAAAAAATTCAGTGTTATTTGCTAAATTGGGTGATTTGCTTTCCTTGGAGGGAGGGTGGTGATAAAATCTGTAACAGGAGAAAAAAAAAAAAACTACCAGGAATAGCTTCCTCAGAAAATGTGGCTGTGAGGATAAATAAAAGAGCAGCAGAATAAAATCATTGTATTACTGACTGCTTTAATTATACCCGACCATATGGTGGAAAATAACAAATATGGAGAAAGACAGTTGCAACATTATCCTCCATCTCTTAGTCTGGATCCTCAGCTCCTCCCCCATGCGTGCGGGGCTTTATTTGATCAAATCCTTCAACTTGGACCACTTAGGTTCAGCCGCACTTTTTTGCAACACTGCGTTTGGGCAACGCCACAACTTGCGCAGCAGTTCTTCGTCCACAGCCGAGCGACAATTAACACCCCGGAGAGGCAGAGAGAGGAGCGGGTAAAAAAGGACTTCTTGCATTCACGGCATCCTTCTCTGCCGCCCGCAATGGAGACGGGGGTCATATTTTGCCCTAAGTGGCACAGTGCGCTTTGGTTTTTCATTTTGATGATGTTCTGTTTTTTTCACGCCTTCAAAGCTGAGATAACTTGCAGGTCGTGCCAGCCTGGAAATAAGTGGCATGCACAGGAATTACTGCTGAAATTTGACAGAAGTGAATTCTCGGCGGGGCTGAAAGGAGAAGTTTTTGGACACGGAGACGGAGAAGGGAGAGCCGGGGCTGCAAGTGCCGAAAGTCGGCGGCTCCGTTGTACGGCTGGGCGCGATGATTGCGCTCCAGCTGGGGCGGGAGACACGGAATCAAGGCTGAAACGGAATACAGGCAACCTGCGCGCCAAAGATGAGACCGGCGAGAGCGAGTTTTCAAAGATTAAAGTTTCATACGTAGAAACGAGTGGTCAGCAGAGGAGCAGCGATGGTGCCGGTTTTACCCGATACAGAAAGCGCACAAGGAGGGATAGTGCTGATGAGAAAGTCAGACCCCCCGGTTCAGCTCAAAGTCAGGACCCGGGAGAGGGCACCGGCCAGGCGGCTCGGCGCAGAGTGACGCGCTCTGAATTGCGCTGGAGCGGCGAGGAGCGGAGAGCCGGTGGTCAGAGGCAGGAGGAGCTAAAACTTAATAGTTCGACATTCGCCTTGACCGGGGATTCATCTCACAATCAGGCTATGGTGCACTGGTCCGGCCAGAACAGCAGTGTGAGTAATGTATCATGTCCACTTTAAGCATCATTCATTCAGTGGAGGGAAATGTGGATTATGTTCGCTGTCAGGTTGGCAGCCCGTCCTCAGGAGAACCAAATCTCTGTCTGATACGCCGATAAAGTCCGTGTGTCTGTCTGTGTACGTGTGTGTGGTGTGTGTGTGTGTGTGTGTGTGAGAGAGAGAGAGAGAGAGAGAGAGAGAGAGCAACAATCTCTCACTTCTTTAATCAAATTGTTACTTCCTGGATTATGTCAGTATCATTTCACATCAGTGTGTTCAACAGCAACAGACTGAATACACGGCTTTCAGTATTGAAATGGATTTTAATAGCCTACAGAACATCATGAGAATCTCAAGTCAGTGATCGAATTCTACAATTTAAATTGAGATCATTCAGATCACAAATTAAAATCAGACCTAAAATTATTAGATGAGTGTCATATATTTGTCAAGTTGTAGAAGGAGAGAGCGATGGGAGAGGAGAGGGCTTTTTCTCCCAGGAGCTTCCTCAGTCTGAGCAGCTGAATTGATGTCAGGATAAAGCTGTTCACGTTGAGCACAGAGCATTTTTGACCAGAGGGCAGGACTTTCAAGTAGTGCTGTAGGTTGTGGGAGAGGTTAAGCAATTTCAGCCCTCCTCCTTCCTTTTCTGAAGCCAGGTTTCCTGAGCCACAGGCCCAAAGCACCTGCATGCTTTGGAGCTGAGGAGCGGCCTCTCTCCTTTGGCCTTTTCTGCTTGTTGGCCTTGGATCCCCTTCACGTGATGGCAGGAATGAGAAAATCAGGGTTTTGTCAACATGGTAGGAGCCCTGGTGAGGAAGGGCTGATATTTACAGGTGTTTCAGACGTCTGGAGCAGACAATTATCGATTTGCATTCAATCACACGCGTTCAGTCGGGTCACAACTGCTGGAGTTTATTACAATGTCTTCCACTTCAACGTAAATAATAATAGAACACGGGAGAAAGTTGGTGTGAGAGTCCAGTCAGTCATGCGTGTATATGTCAGAAAACAGCATCTTTAATTTTGCAGAAATCTCTGCAAGAGTCCCCGAAGATCCTCCATCTCCACGGAGCATTAATGTGTAGTGTAGCTGGAAAAGCTGCTGGATGTGTCATTCAGCACAGTGTCGTCCATGGTGCAACATTTTATTGCTTGTTTTACCAGCTGGCTTTTGTGCTGCATTTTTGTTCCCTCTCTTCAGAGACAACAAATTCTGGATGTAGGAGAAGAAACCCTCCCCGAAAAAAACCCCCCTTGTTTTATGATATATCTGAGCACGAGACAGAACCTATACAAATGCATTTCATGGACCCCAAGTGATTATCGTAGCCTATAGATTATTACTTTAAACTTTAATTAACATTGGGAGAAGAAGGTCTTTGGGAAGCTTAACCAAAAAAAAAAAAATCTCTTGAGCACAGTTCAAATGTGTTCACATTCATTTGCTGCGAGGGCTGATATCTTGATACGACTGCTTTTTCTTTTTCTTCTTCTTCTTCTACAGAGTGAAAATATAATTAGCATGGACTGCGAATCGAAGGCAATATAACATAGAAAATCAACTTTTCTCTTTCAAAAAAAAAAACTGAGCGCTTTCCCCAAACTGAATCTCCATGACTCGATGTGTTGACTGCTCCACAACCGCACAGCTCAGTGTTACACCCACACCATTTAGCCCTGTCTGTAACAAAACCAATTACAGTCAAACATGTATCAACGGCTCCCATGCCCAGCACTTCTGACTGAAATTCCATCCTGCGCCTCAGATGTTTGGCTCGACAAACTGTAACTCGTGACAAAAAAGTGACCTCACAGTGGAGGCAAGAAAAACCCGAAAATGTCAGAAACGCTTGTGAGGATCTCTCCGTTTTTCATTGTTATTTTTGCCTCTACTTCTGCCAGTTTGTGTTTACCCTCAAAACAAAAACAGTCATTACTATTTAGCAGCCCTGTTTGATTTTGAGATGCGAATAGATGCTCCATGAAACAATTTGCCCCTATTCTTTCAGTTGACGCAAACAACTTACTCGAGGCATGCGAGGATAGAGGATCCTGCATTAAATATGTAGAGTTGTTGCTATAAGCGGGAACAGACCTCCTCAGTCTTTACAATCTGAGCTGCTGTATAAATAAACAGATGAGTTAACAACATGGTGTGAAGCTAAAGTTAAAAGGATACAGCTGCTCTCAATATTTAACCTTTAAGGCATTTACAAAGCCTGTCTTTCAGGCCTGCCACATTATTGGAAGCCGGCCTGTCAGATTGGATTGAAGGTTATAATTATGACTCATGTGGTATTGGCCACAGGGGTCATGTAAGTCTTGTACAGCAATTACAGTAAAACACACGTATAGTGGTAAAAAAAAAAAACACACACACACATGCATCAGCTGAATGGACTGCACTGAATTTAGTACATGGTGGAAAAATGTCATTATAATAAGATAAAACACAGGATTCCATAGGTTAATAATAATAATAATGAAGATATTGATAGATACTTTATTCATCCCCATCCCAATTTCAAATTGTCCACTATCTAATATATATATATACATATATATATACATATATGTATATATATTTGTGTGTGTGTGTATGTACAGTTTATATTTATAGTCCATTATAGCCACTGCCTTTGACTGAGGCGTTATATAGCCTGATGGCAGTGGGAACAAACCCACCCTATTAACTGCTCTATTATCTTCAATAATAATAACAAACTTAACAAACTTTAATTATATAGCACTTTTCTTAACAAGGTTACAAAATTGCTTAACAAAAGAAAAGGATTTAATTGAAAACAGCAACTAAAAAGAAAAACAAACTAAAACAGATGTAAGTTAATTAATTAATTATCCGTATCATGGGAAAATAAAACATATCAAACATTCATAAAAGCTATCTGATAAAAAAACTGTTTTAAGAAGAGTCGACTGTTCCACAGTCCGGGGCTCAAACAGCAAAGGCCTGGTCACCTTTAGTCACCGGCTGAGACCTGGGAATCACCAGCAGAGCTCCTTTATCGTCTTTATTTGTGCTTCCATATGAATTATGAGCAGTGTAAAGCTGTGAAGGTTCAGAGTTCAAACTTCTCTCTGGGGTAAACACTAAAAGTCAGTGATCTGACCATGACATGAGCCGTGGCTACAGTGTTTCATCAAACTGTGTTTTTAATTCATTCCAAGATTTCCTTTGTAATTTGGTTAGAATATGTATTTTGGTGTATCCACTTTCTTGCAACGGTTTTTTTTGTGGCTTTCTGCTTCAGTGACTGATTTTTCTACAATCTCTAGAAAGACATTTGGGAGCTGCTGTGGAGCTGTGTAGGTGGACAGCACTGTAGTGATGGAAAGGAAAGATCTGAAGAATGCGTCCTTCTGCAGTTGAGACAAATCAAGACATACGTCTCATTCAAAACTAAGGCTTTCAAACTACCCAGAAGTAATGGAAAGTTTAATCACGTGTTAAAAATTTGGTCAAAAACACACAGTTTATTCATATTTACAAGGATTTTCTAAATCCAAACTACAGGCTGAGTTTTTTTTTCCAGTGTTCAGTCACATTTGACTCTCTGCTGTTAACATTAGTGTGTTTGGCTGTCAAATGATTGGATTTATATTAGGGCTGAACAATGTAGTTGAAATATTATCGAAATCACAGGAGCTGTAATTTCTTCATAAAGGTAACATGTGTCACAACATATCATTACAAATGAAGCTATGAACCAATGTGGTGCTACAGAGAAGCCCCGGCCCACTCATCATACTCTCCACCTGTAAGAGACCCCAGCAAAAATCACATCATCATCATTTTTATAGTTTTCTTATCTTTCTGAAAATGAAAACGCAAAGGTGACCATTGACAGTAAAATAGTGACTCGTATCACAATCACAATATCTGTCAAATTAATTGCCTAGTTTAGATGTTTCATAATCCACCAGTATTGAGTTTTCAAACTAGAATCGCTCCCTCACAGTTGTCTGCCTCCGCCACTCAGACTAGTTTCAGATTACATCCCTTTTAATTCCACAGACGTATGAAATATTAACCATTTATGTAAAATGTTGTCATAATTACTGTGTGAAGTGTAGAGTTATTGCTAGAAAGTGTTTTGTGAGGTCACAGAACTTTGACCACCAAAAATCGAATAAGTTCGCCCTTGAGTTCAAGTGGACATTTGTACCAAATTTGAAGAAAGTCCCTGAGGGTGTTTCAGAGATATTACGTTCACAAGGCCAAAACCACCTTCTGTTTGGTCACCGTGACTTTGACCTTTGATCTTTAAACTTTGACCACCAAAAACCAATCAATTCATCCTTGAGTCCTAGTGAATGTTTGTGCTAAATTTGAAGGGATTCCCTTGCAGAGTTCTCAAGATATTATGTTCACAAGGCCAAAACCACAGTTTGTGAGGTCAATGTGACCTTGACCTTTTACCTTTGACCACCAAAATCAAATCAGTTCATCTCTGAGTCCTAGTGAATGTCTGTGCCAAATTTGAAAAACTTCCTGTCAAGGCGTTATTGGGAAATCGTGTCCACGAGAATGGGACAGACAGACAAACTGAAAACAACATGCCTCCAGCTCTGGCTGTCACGGGTGCTGAGGCATAATAAAATCAACCATTAAGAAGTTCACTTTGGTACACAACGCCAGGGCGGTACAGTGGGAGGATGGTTCTAGGTCTGGCAGTTTGCATGTTCTCCCCCGTGTGGAGAGGCTGTGCTCTGGGTACTCCAGCTTCCAACAATCCACACATGCAGGTTAGGTTAACTGGCGACTCCAACCGTCCATAGAATGTGAGTGTGGATGGTTGTTTGTCTCTATGTGTCAGCCCTGTGACAGACCGGTGACCCATCCAGGGTGTACCCCGCCACTTGCCCGGTGTCAGCCGCCATGACCCCCAGAGGATAAGCAGTACAGCTCATGGAGGAGGAGGAGGAGTGAGGAGGAAGGATGGAGGAGGAGTGTATATCAAAGCTTGGTTTGCATCATATGCTTTCTAGATAGGGAAGGTTATCATAACAAGCATTTCTCTTAATCTGTTATGGTAACATTGTACTCTGTTAAGTAATTGCTGAGAACTCAGATTGTTAAAAAATAGAATAAAACAGGGCGACAATCATGAGTGATTAATTTGGTTTTAAAGATAAAACAAATGATCAGCTAAACTGTCCATTATAAATATTTATTTATTTATATTTATATTTTCTTTATTAATTTATTTACAGTTTACAAATCAACTCCATGGTTCATGTTCGACCAACCACACACTGGTTATTTGTAGCAACGTTACCACTTCTACAACCTTCGGTTTAATCTTTACACAGTTTTGTTAATCAGGCTAATCTGTTGGTTTGTTTACAGCCTGTCCAAAGGTCTGACTGGACATGGTTCTGACTCCATTCTAGCTCAGACATAAAAGTAAAATGGTTACAACGGCCATAACTGCAAAAATAAAACTCAAATTGTCATAAATCATAGTTATCCTTTAACGTCATATTTTATGGCAGCCAGAAAGGCCTGAATGGAGCCTAGTGTAATTAAAAGGAATGTAAATTATAGGTAATTTATTTAAAGCCAGTATTTGAAGTGATACCCCTGATGGTCTAAACTTGTGGAAGAAAATTGGTGCAGTCTATGTGTAGGTTTAAGCTTTTTGTTCTCAGTGTCTCTACATGGGACCCATGGGCGGTCTCTGTGAGTATTGCAGTATTTTTGATACTGGACAAAGTCAGTGTATCCCTGTTTCAATCATTCCTGCCACTCATGAGGCATGAGGACTCATGACATGAGGTAAAATAAAGCAGGCAAACATAAAACAGAAAGAATGTTTACATTTTCATCCAATCAAAGAAGAACTGTTTGAGGAATGGGACTGACAGCAGCCAACTTGCAGGGAAAAGGGAGGCATCAGCAGACCAGAGGGTCCGTGACTCAGTTCACCACCGGAGACCTCTTGCAACATGAGCGTGAGAAAGTCATTCAGCTGGAGAGCATTTCAAACCCACATTCCATCTGCCTCACATCAGTAAATTAGTTTTTTTGTTTGCTCTGTCAGTGGCGTTGGGGGGGGGGTGAGAGAGGTGTGCAGTTCACAACAGTGAGATATGTTGCTGTGCATAATGGGAATGTTTGGGAGCAGGTCCAACACATTTACAGACCAGCCTCCGTCCTGCCAAAGGCAAAGTTTTATTCTGGCATTTTTGCCTCTATTGTGATAGACACCGTGAGTGATACAGGAAAAAGAGAGAGAGAGGGGATGACATGCAGCTAAGGGCTGCAGGTTGGATTTGAACCCAAAGCCACTGCGGTCAGGACTAAGCCTATGTGGTACGCGCTCCACCAGGTGAGCCACCAGGGCGTCCAAAAGGCTTATCACTGACATCTCCACCTTAGATTCGATTCGATTAGATTCAACTTTGTGCAAAGTACAGGTGCAAGGCCAATGAAATGTCGTTAGCATCTAACCAGAAGTGCAAAAATAGAATTATTTACAGATAAGTGCAGGTTAAAAGTAAGTGCTACACCATAAGTGATGCTATATCTTACAATATGTACAGTGCGGACCGTGGAGAGTTACAGTATACAAAAAATATATATGTAAATATTTTAAATATGTATGTACAGAGTGGACAGAGTGTGGATGTAAGGTACAGTATTAACAGCATATGTACATTTAGTTATTTATGCGGAGTATTAATAGCATATGTAGAGTTGGTTATACGTGCAGTAACATTATTTGGACTTAATTTGAACAGTGTAGGTGGTTCAGTCAATGCAAAATATGAATAGAGCAAATAACATTATCATAAAAGTTCTGTAAACAGTGCAGTAATGAGGGCAATGATGCCATTGGAGTGGTGGTGTGGTGTTCAGCAGGGTCACTGCCTCAGGGAAAAAACTCTTCCTGAACCTGCTGGTGCGGGAGCGGAGGCTCCTGTAATGCTGCCAGATGGGAGGAGGGTGAAAAGACCAGGGTTAGTGGTCCTTGATAATAATAATAATTTCTCCCCAGTCCAGGCACCGTTTATAGTAAATGTTCTCGATGTTGTGTAACTGGGTGCTGGTGATCCGTTGGGCAGTTTTCACCAGCCGCTGGAGTGCTTTACGGTCTGATGCAGATCAGTTGCCATACCACACTGCGATGCAGTTTGTGAGTATCCTCTCAATGATACAGCAGTGGAAGTCCACCAGTATCGTGGGACACAGTTGAACTTCCTTAATGCTCTGTAGGAAGTTAACGTGCTGTTGCATCTTTTTGACCAGGACATGGGAGTTTAGAGACCAGGTCAGATCATCGGAGATGTGGATGCAAAGGAACTAACTTGCCATGTGCTTTACAGCTCCATTGATATAGATGGGGGTGTGTGCATGGCTCCTAGCCCGCCTGAAGTCCATCATGGTCTCCTTGGTCTTCTGGGTGTTAAGCGCCAAGTTGCTGTAGGCGCACCACGCGGCCAGGTGCTGAACTTCATCCCTGTGGGCTGTCGTCTCCTCTAATCAGACCTACCACCGTGGTGTCATCTGCAAACTTGGTTATGCTGTTGGAGCCATGAACAGGAATGCAGTCATGGGTGAATGCACGCAGCCTTGTGTCACACCCGTGTTCACGGTCATAGTGGAGGAGGAGAGGTTGTCTAACTTATCAGACTTGGGTCTGTTAGTCAGAAAGTCCAGAGTCCAGTTGCAGAGGGATGTGCTGATACCAAGCTGCCTAAGCTTGGAGATCAGGTTGGAGGGGGTCACAGTGTTAAATGCTGAACTGAATTCAGTAATCAGCATTCTGATGTATGAGTTGTGACTGTCCAGGTGGAGTGTGTGGAGATGGCGTCTTCTGTTGACCTATTGCAGTGGCAGGCAAACTAGTGTGGGTCCATTATAGCAGCACTTGGCGATGATGGGCATGAGTGCAACAGGACGTGTGTTGTCACTCTGTCCATATACTTGTTAATGTGATCCAGGACAGAGTTGATGTAAGTTTCAATGTTAATCTGAGAGTCTGTGGTGGCCTAGGTAGCAAACACACTCCAGTCTGTGAGCTGAAATTGGTGCTCCAACCAGATCTTGTTGGCCCTCCTTGTGGGTTTCATGCAATTGATGACCGGGGTGTACTAAGGGAGCAAGAACAAAGAGAGATGGTCACACTGTCCCAGGTGGGGGAGAGGTGTGACTTTGTAGGCATCAGTCACACTGGTGTAAAATTTGTATGTCCCCTTGTGATACAGGAGACATTCTAATGAAACTTTGGAAGTACAGATCTCAAAGTGCAGTGAAAGCTACAATAAAGGCCCCATCCGGGTGCATGGTCTGCAGCTTGTTAATAGCAGCACAAAGTTCTTTCATGGCCACTTTTGCATTAGCATCTGGAGGGATGTAAACTGC
>NW_019525473.1:1010312-1021815 GCF_002814215.2 Seriola lalandi dorsalis | reverse complement strand
GGTTATGCTGTTGGAGCCATGAACAGGAATGCAGTCATGGGTGAATGCACGCAGCCTTGTGTCACACCCGTGTTCACGGTCATAGTGGAGGAGGAGAGGTTGTCTAACTTATCAGACTTGGGTCTGTTAGTCAGAAAGTCCAGAGTCCAGTTGCAGAGGGATGTGCTGATACCAAGCTGCCTAAGCTTGGAGATCAGGTTGGAGGGGATCACAGTGTTAAATGCTGAACTGAATTCAGTAATCAGCATTCTGATGTATGAGTTGTGACTGTCCAGGTTGAGTGTGTGGAGATGGCGTCCTCTGTTGACCTATTGCAGCGACAGGCAAACTAGTGTGGGTCCATTATAGCAGCACTTGGCGATGATGGGCATGAGTGCAACAGGACGAAAGTCATTAAAGGCAACAGCAGTGGAGTGCTTCAGCACTGGCACGATGTTGGCTCTAAGCACACAGTCAGGTATTCCATCAGGGCCAACATCCTTTCGTGCATTTACCTTTCTCAGGGTGGAGCAGACATCTGAGTTAGATAGTGTGGGAGGCTGCTCGTCACTCATCTGCTTTGAGATGGACCACCTCATTTCCCCGGTCAAAGCGAGCATAGAAGTAGCTGAGCTTGTCGGGGAGGGAGGCAGAGTTGGTTGGGTGTTTTTTTCTGTGATTGTCTGTATACCTTGCCACATGCCCTGGCGGTCAGAGGAGGTAAAGTGCTCTTCACTCCTCTGTTTCTAACTGTGTTTAGCCTTGGAGATCCCCCACCTCAGGTTGGCCCTAGTTGAGCTGTAAGCCTCCTGGTCTTCGGACCTGAAGGCTGCACCTCTTGCTTTGAGCAGTAGGCGAACCTCTCTGTTCATCCAGGGCTTCTGATTGGGGAACGTTCTAATTTTTTGTGTGTTGTCACTCTGTCCATATACTTGTTAATGTGATCCAGGACAGAGTTGATGTAAGTTTCAATGTTAATCTGAGAGTCTGTGGTGGCCTAGGTAGCAAACACACTCCAGTCTGTGAGCTGAAATTGGTGCTCCAACCAGATCTTGTTGGCCCTCCTTGTGGGTTTCATGCAATTGATGACCGGGGTGTACTAAGGGAGCAAGAACAAAGAGAGATGGTCACACTGTCCCAGGTGGGGGAGAGGTGTGACTTTGTAGGCATCAGTCACACTGGTGTAAAATTTGTATGTCCCCTTGTGATACAGGAGACATTCTAATGAAACTTTGGAAGTACAGATCTCAAAGTGCAGTGAAAGCTACAATAAAGGCCCCATCCGGGTGCATGGTCTGCAGCTTGTTAATAGCAGCACAAAGTTCTTTCATGGCCACTTTTGCATTAGCATCTGGAGGGATGTAAACTGCTGCAGCAACAATGCAAGTAAACTTACATGGTAGGTAGAAGGGCTTGCGCTTAATAATCAGATACTCCAGATCGGCAGAGCATTGCGTTTTAGCAGTGATTGAATCTGTGCGCCATGTTTTGTTTACATAAATGCATACGTAACCACCTTTGCTTTTACATGAGGCTGCTGCTACTCTGTCAGCCCTGAAGACAGTGAACCCTTCTGGATCCACCATGCTGTTTGGAACATCATTGCTGAGCCATGTTTCCGTGAAGAACATGAAACTACAGTCCATGAGCCTTCTCTGTATGAAGGTCCAGATCTTTAGTTCATCCAGCTTGTTCACCAGAGACTGCACATTGGCGAGTAAGATGCTAGGTAGCGCTGGCCGGTGTGGGTTTAGCCTCAGCTTAGCTCGCAGACTTCCGTGCTTACCCCTTATTTATTTGCAATCCTGACACCGATGCCGGACACTTTTATCAATAGTTCGTTTGGTCTCGGTGTCCGTCCCAGCTTTGGAGGTAGCTGGTTGAAGTTGAAAGGATACGAACGATGTTTGTGCAGCGATGATTAATGGCAAGGAGGAGGTTGTGGTGGATGGATGGGTCAACAAAACACAGGAAAATGACACATGAGATCGGTGTTAGATTCCCATGTGAAACCAGAAGTTTATATTGTTTCTATTATTTATGACCGTTTGTTGTTATTATTGTAACCATGACAACAAAGATGGACTGATGTTGAGGAAGTACTTATTTTAACCTAAGCATGGTCTTTTCCTAAACCTAAGCAAGTAGTTTTGTGCCTAAACCTAACCAAGCCCTGACTGTTGTTAGAGTTACCACGGCAACATTCGGTACACCACTCTTGGTACAGTCGCGCGTTTATTGGTAACCGTGACAACCGATGTCCGGTATGCATGCTGCCATAGGGGCACTATTTCAGGAGACACTCCTATGGGTCTTATCAGAGGGTTGGAAAAAAATACGTTTAGTTGTTTAGGTTGGGGGAGTTTGTATGCTTGTGGCTTTATTGAATCCAGTCTGAAGCACCTGACAGCACAGTCACATTCATCCTGTGCCAAGACATCATTGTAGTTTTGGAAAAACTCACTGAACCGAGTAATTCAATTAATAATTATTGAATAAAGTCACATCTAGGTCTTCATAAGAACCACTGAAACATTTAATCTTTTGACGTCGCTGTGTCAGAATTATACACGGAAATTGTTACAACCCATCTACACTCATGGAAACAAAGAGAGAGAGAGAGAGAGAAAATACAACTGAGCAAACAAATACCTGCTGAGTTCGTGGTAGAGGCAGAGCAGCATTGAGATTCTGAGAAAAGGTTACATGCAAAGAGCAGTCTCACAGTGGGACCTGTGGCATTGCTCAGATGGATGTACAACATGCACTGGGAGAGCATTATTTACAGTATGAAATGTCAGGCATTAAGTACTTTGGTCTGTCAGTCAGATGGATTCAGGCTGACATATTGTCTATCAGTGTAAGACATTTACTCTTGAGCTTCCAGAGGCACAGAATGTGTCCTGCTGGAACATGTCTAACAAAAGCAAACAGGAGCAGGGAAATTATAAAATGAAACCCTGCAAAGACAACAGTAGTTACTTCACACAGACACACAAATAATATATCAAAAGATTTTGTTACCAACTAATGAGGAGTTGATCACATGATACTCTTTGAAACGTGAGAAACTCACTCACATATGCTGTCCCAGTTGACAGTCTCACACTACCTCTCTAGGTGTTGAGGGAGTCTATTTATGGTTGTGTGTGCATTCTCATAGCCATGGCAACACCCAATTTACCACCAACCCCAAGATATGTTTCACCAAAGTGACATTTCTGCTGTGCACTAATGTTCTCTCTACACCATCGAACCTTCATCATTTGGTAATTCGCCAACATTGGAGGGCCGGCAACACCACCATTGAGTCGTGACATGACCAATAAAATATTTCCTACCTGTTCATCCAGGGTGTCAAAAATCAAACATGTAATTTAGAACAGACATACACCACGCTAAATTGTATTTTGCTGCAAGGAAAAGTGGTTAGGTTAGACGACAGTAAAACTCACTCTTCATACAGTACAGTATTATCTGATTCTTTCTAAATATGAAACTAGTTCTTGACGAAAAAGGACAGTGCTTTGAAGGTTGTGTTAGAATTATATTTTAGCTGGGCCATGACTTTGGTCCAGGCAGAAATTTCACAACAACAGTTGGATGGATTTCTACCATACTTGGTTGAAGCCTACTTGATGGATTGGAACAAATTTTGGTAGAGGCCTTCATGGTTCCCAGAGGATGAATCTTATTGACTTTGATCAATTGTCCTTTCCTCAACCTCCACCATAAGTTCGACATTTGTGGTTTTTTAGTGAAATGTTTCAATAACTATTGACTGAAAACTGATGACTTGTGCGATCCCCCTAACTTTTCAACCAGTGCCAGCATTAGGTCAAAATTTCAGTGTGTTCAATATTTTGGTGAATTTTTATGACCAAATTCCTGCAAAACAAATGACTTTCACATTAATCATAGCTGGACTTTGTGTTTTGTGCTAATAAGCAAATGTTAGCATGCTAATATGCTACATTATGATGGTAAACATGGTTAATAAAGTACAATACCTGCTAAATATCAGCCTATAGCAATTTAATAATAGCACTAGCAACAAATTAAGGATAGCAATTTTTTCACCTTGACCTTTAAAAAAAGTCCTAAAACAACCATGATGGTATGAACTGCCATTGGTTAATCTTATCTTATCTTAAAACCAAAAAGGTAAGTGGACTGAAAATTTATAAATTATATATTAAACTATTCAGTTGGCCTCTTGAAAACAAATTTATATTTTTGTATAACAATACAAAACACATTCTGATTTAAACTACCAAACTATGTCACAAGTGTAAATACAGATCCTATAAGAAAATAAAAATATTTGTTCTTCTGCTTCACACTATGAAAAAGCAGAAAGAAAATACTGTTTGTAGTGCAAACACTGTAGAATGTTTTTTATATTGTAACTATACTTAATTACACTGCTTGTTAATGTTGTTTTTCTACTTACTGTTTACGCGTAGTACTTAATGCTCCTTCTGCTCTTGTTGCAAGAGGCCCTTGTCTACTTAAAGCACAGTTGTCTTACAGCAAACACAATAAATTTGGGATATTGGGCCAAAATATGGATCAGTATCAGTTTTAACTGTTTACCAGCTGCGACAACGGGACTGGTCTTGTTTTCACCTTGTGGGTCTTTGTGTGTGTGTGTGTGTGTGTGTGTGTGTGTGTGTGTGTTTCATCATGGTGAAATGTAGTCCTGGAGGCACCTATGGTAGCGGAACTACCATTGAGGTAGTTTTGACTACTTTGGAAGGTGTTTAAGTGTCTGTCGACATATTCACCACGATAGCGCCACAAACTGCAAGATACGATCACAAAACTTCACACATGTGTAGCTGACATCAAAATGAAGGGCTGGTCCGAAGATGGGTTTGGTCCGACCCATGAGTAGTCATGTAATAATGTAGTAATGACAATTGATCACTCATGTAATACCGTAGTAACAACTACTGAGTATTCAGTAGAAATGGTCTCTAGTCCTCAATTTCAAATATTTTTGGTAAAAATGGAAAAGTCTGGAAAACGATATGCCTTTACTACCCTCTTAACCATTAATTATGAATGAAAGATATGTTTTCTCCAGCACACCACTGGGCCTGAGTCATAGGTGGGGCCATGTGGGTTGACTCCCTGATCAGCTGACTGATGGAATTCACTTCCCAACATGTCTTCATCACCACATCTGAACAGCTTTCTCGGAGCTCATGCTCATGTGTATTTGTTCATTTCTAAAAGTGTGGACCATTTGCTGACTTTGCACCTTGTCTCTTGGCCAAACTCATCTGGCGTACCGCCGCTGCAGAGTCTAATCTGTGTGTTTTCAGACCTGTTACTTAGCACATCCTGGTGAGAGGAGAGAATTAAAAAAATAATACAAAAGACACATCGAAATGACAAACATAACCAAAGCCCACTGTGTGGGCTGAGCGATCCTTCGGGTACATACCTGGGAGAGATCAGGCAGGCGGACGCTGTCATGCTCCGCCAAGCAGCGTTTACTCGCCATCAGGCTGCATATGCCCATAAACAAACTAGGTTCCCAGTCCTTCTCTCTCTTTCTGGAACAACAATCCCATGTGAGATGCTCACAAATAAGTCATTATTTCCTTAAGTCTGAAGTTATATGCTAGAAAACTCTCGAGAGTAGTCAGAGTCCTCCTGTGGGAAGGCTCTCGACAAAAAAAATGTACACTTTGTGGGTAAAATGTAGTGGCTCTCTCAGCCAAGCCTGTGAGACCTCAGGAATGCACACTTTATTTCAGTAAGTACCCTTAAGTGCTCCAGAGAGCTTCGTCCTTATTGCTCCCACCTTTCTGTTTTACTCTCTTCAGTTCTGTTTCAGTCATGCAATGACATTCTGCCCACTTGTGTCTTTACAGGCCACTCAATTTTTGGTGCCTTCAACTTACAGTAAGTGGGGAGAATTTGTCTTACAACCACAGAAATTCATTGACACAGCTTACTACAGAAGCCCTGATGCAGGAGGATGGTGGTTTGTAGACGCTTGTCCTTCGTTTAGAAGATATATTGTAATTATCTGCAAATTTTGCATCTATTTTTCGAGTAATAGTGTATTTATTTCTGTGTGATTCACTCATGGCATTAGTCATTCTTCTTAGGGTAGGGAGACCATAGAGTTTTATCAAATCAAAGTCCAGTATCAAATATGCCCATCTAAATCTATTCAGCTTTGAAGTTTTGATCATATTCTGTTTGCTGAGAAGACACAAATACACTTTTAACTGGTCTCATAATTATTGCTACATCCTGAAAATAAGAAGATCATAAGATATGAAATGTTGATTAAATATAGAGTGGGGGCCAAAAGTCTGAGACCACTTAGCCATTAAATATCTGAAGAATTCAAATAACAGGTGAACCGTTGTTATTTTTCGTGGAGTACTTTCTTCAATGAGGTCAATATTCTGAACCATAAAGTTGACAAACTCAAACTACATGATGTATAAGAGTTTGTGAATAGGCAGATATAAAATATTGAGACCTAGCAAACACTGGTGATATGCTACATGCAAGAGCTAGGCTAGCTGTTTCCCACTGCTTCCAGTCTTTATGCTATGCTAGACTAAATGCCTCCTAGATGTTAAAAAGACAATAACCGAGTTTCATTTTGGTATTCGGACAAATTAATTACAAGATGATGGAACAAAAACTGGTATAATGAGCTCTCGTTTTAACCCACAAAAGCACAAAATAGGAGCTTGGAGAAATAAAACATTTGATGAAAGATGCGTTAGATTTGGAGCTAAAGAAATCTAAGCTTGCTATCAGAACCAAAACCTTTGACCTTTAGCCTTGACCTTTATTCTGCACATGATTGTCTGAGCCAGGAGTCAGCAAGTAGGGTTGTCCTTGTGCCAACTTTTCTGTAATCCATTAGATGGCAGGCCAGAACATAATCAAAGGCTAATTTAAGACATTGATAAAAATGCAAATGGGATTTACTTTGTTGCTGTTCACATATGTGGCGTTGTGGCCACAGTCACAGATAGGGGTGGTAAAGAGATCATGTAATCTTTTTGGGTAGAATCGCAATCCATGATCTTGTTCATCATCTGCATTCTGTTTCCGCTCTGATTTTATTCTGAAAGTCCTGACCAGAAGTTGTGATTCCTATCTTTCTGCTACTTTGACGCTTGTTTCAGATGTTTGTAAGCTCATCCACCCACAGTCACATATTATACTATTGACTGACTGGTTTACTGAACCCGTGTTATTTTTTTGATATCACACATTGTGTGTCCGCTCCATCAGAGGTTTGTCATGCAAGTGATAGAACCTTTGGGGCTTAATTTCACAACATTTCAGAATAAAAGCTCACAGTAGCTTGAAATAAAACTAACAAAAAAAAAAATAAAAAATTGGGCTTTTATTTTCTAGGCAAAATCACTAAAGAGGAAGCGATTCTGCTTGGACAGAGATCTATTTTAGCAACGGGGATCTATTGTTTTTAAATTTAAAAAAATCATATTATCAAAATAATCTCACGTTCCGGATATCATTGCTGGTGGGCCAATTCTGCCAGCAGGCCGCCAGTTGTCGACCAATGGTCTAAGCTCTTGTACTTTACACTGAAGTGGCATTATCTCTACACATACATCAGTTCATCTGTATTTTTGCTTTGGCTGGTGACATTACTGCAGCTGTCCGACTGCCCTGCGATGTGATTGACACTTTGATGTGAATAATGGCAATCCAGGTAATTGGTATGTGGGAGAGAGGAGCTCTGCACGCTATTGTGAGAGCAGTGAAGCATGGTACAGAGGCAGAACTGCAAGGTGGAGCGCACTCACACATTACACACATTTTGTCTGGACATTTGTGACAGTTAGGGGAGTAAATGTAATTTCTACACAACACCGAGTGTATTAAGTTAGAGCAAAGAGTTAAAATTACTTTGGAATATCTGAAAAAGTCAGATTTGCAGGATGGAGTTCATGGAGATAAGATGGGATTCAGTTGCTGGTCATGGTGTTTATATATTATCTGCTTCCTTTGAAACCTCTTCCCCCTCATAGCAATTCAGATTGACAAGGATGATTCTCCCAGCTATTGCTAGGTATAGTCAGTTTCTGGGGGCAGAGAGTCCCATCTAACCCGCTGATCAGGTTCAGAATTGCACGGGACATTTCTGTGGCACAAATTGAATCCCTGGCAATCTGTAAACCGCAGGAATGTGTCTGAAAGTGAAGATGAAAAAGGTGTTTTTCAGAAGCCCAGCACCTTGACTGAGAGAAGCAGATGAGATGGCTGGTCAAGTTAATTGACCAAGTCTGATATAACATGGATTCACAGAGTGGTGGAAATGGCAGAGAAAGACCCTGAACAACACAAAGAAAAGCAGGCAATGGAATCTCTTCTTCTCAACACACACCGGTTGTTGTTTTTGATAAGCAGCTGTTTTTTTCCCCCCCCGCGCTGTCTGCATGTGTAACAAAATAAGACATAAGAAGAGACATTGTGTTGCCCACTCATGCTCTTGAAAGCTACATGGTACATACCAAATACTTCATGTTCAATAGTAAAAACAACTGAGCCTTTTTTCTCTCTGCCCTTACAACAGCCCCCACACACTTTCTGGCTTTACCACGCGTAGATGACCCAATACAGAAATTCACAAATTTTTTAATCAGTCTGTATCACATTGCTATTCAATATGAGCAGTATGTGTTCCTGCTTCCTTGTGCAAATGCTGCTACTTGAAAAAAACAAACAAACAAACAGTACAATCAATGATATTTAGAACTTTTTGCTGAAATTCATTTTCTCTCATCTTTCTCTAATCTTGCTGGGTGGTGAAGTTCACACAATATTTATTTTTAAGCAGTCGAGGAGAGGGGTGCACGGGTTTGTGTGCATCTACTGTATATTTGTGTGTATCCTGCAGCACCAGCTGCTGTACCACAGAGTAAATTACCATGTGTGATAAACCAAAGAAAAAATGTCAAACTCACCTTTTTGAGTAGTAAAGTAAAGCCTTCTGTTTTGAATATTCATACATTTAGATCTATTAACATCATTAGAAACGTTACAAATAATTCTTATTCCACTGTGTGAGTCACAGCTGAGTTAATACTTCCATTTAATGGAAGTGCATGATGCCAAATTAGTGCTGAAAATCAATTGAATTGGTAATGAAAACGTCACAGTACAGAGTACTCACTTAAAGCTGAACCTGTAATCATGATGTTTGTTGATGGAAAAATACTTTTATACAGCTGAAGATTGCAGATGAATCTAAATGAACACTTGCTGTAGAGGTGCAATTTATGACTTTTTTTTCTGAAATTTAGGTCTAAAAAAATGAGGTTAGTCTTACGTTTCAGCACCAGTAACTCTGATCTTTTAGCCTTAATGTTGCTAAGCTAGCGAGTGTTTTCAAGTCCATCTATAGTGATTCTTTCACAGTTAATCAAGCTTTCATTAGTTTAACCTGCAGGAGTTTCTGATGGCTGCTGTGACTTGTTCTGTTACAACAGAGGAAATAAATTGATGACGGGTTGAAAAAGAGTTCACAGCGTCTCCTGACGTCTTTACAGCAGAAACACACAAGGGAGAAAAATCTGTCAAACAGCCAACAGTTACGTCTGTCACAGGTGATGAGCTCAGAAAGACTGAAGTCTGCGAAATGTTAATGTCAGGGAAAATAATTTTGCGAGAGGAATGACAGCGAGAGAGAATGGGGACGCTACAGAAACTCAGTCATTGTCATTGTTAAATGGGAGGATGAGAAAATCATAGTTCAAATCCATTCACTGTAAGTCTTGTTTTGCCGGAGATATTTCGTATGGCACACAGTGCGATCACTCATATAAGTGTGAAGGATTACTTCAAGAGCACTTACTTCATCAGTGAGCATTCATGTACTGCACCGCTCAAGGGGCAGGCTTTACCTGTAGGGATACATAGGTCTTAGATGGAGGAGTGGGGGGTGGGAGCTGGACATGAGAAATTTGTTATCATTCATATTGTTTCCTTTTGTGATATCGATATTGCGCCCGTTCATATCTAGATAAGGACATGATATATATCGTTCAGGCCTAGAAACGCCCTGCAGGTGGTGTCCATGTGTTTTATGAACCAGTAATACAAAGTCACTTCCTGCTTTTTGGCAGGGCCCATCTGCCGATAGAGTCATCCTTGAAAAGACGCACCAGGGACAGATGAAGACATCTGGAGATACAGTACCTGCCACATCTGCTAATGTCGAAACACATTTACCTCAACCCTGTCATTACCATGTGAATTACCATTTATCCCTCGGATGATGCTTTGATCGGCCCGGCTCCTCGTGTCACGGCTCTTGAAGCCAGCATCCGGCCATCACAGCCCATTAGACGGCAGCAAAGAAAGGCTGTTGACACTGCAGCTAAAGAACCGATGCTGGATCATGTTTAGAAAAAAAAAATCTACTATTAGCAGCTCAGGAACATGCAGAGAGAACGCAGTACATTTGCAAGATAGTGGAACAATAAAATATAGATCAGCTACAAAAAAAAAACATGGTGGGGATGGAATTACTGGAACTCTATGTGTTGACAGTTCTAAAACAGCATAATGTACAGTACATTTCTTCAGCACTAATTCAAGTGCTACATCATCACTTTGATGTTCTAAGTTTCTGTTTTTCACAGAATTATTGCTTTCATTTACTGATTATTGGCACTTGCTTCTACCATGTCATTCTTTTGATCAATATTAAGCTATATTATGCAAATATTAAACTACCATCAATGGTACTTGCATGTCCCGCAAAAATTTCACGTCAAAATCCCACCAGAGAAGGAAGTGATTATATGCCCTTTGAGCCACTTGAAGGCTTTCAATGTACGACAATTGTGCAAGAGCTGTTGAGTTTTATTGACGGCAGCTTAACATCTATTAATTAATCGGGGAACGAAAACAGCGTCTCTGTAATCTCAGCAACGGAGCGGTGACTGTGACATCATATTACTGTTGCTTTACTGATGTTAAATGCGAGTTAATGCTTTGCTAATCAAGTCAGACTATGATAATAATGTTAATGATACACAGTTGCCAGCTTGGTTTAGGTACACCTAGCTAAGTGAATTCAGTCTGATACAACAGTCCTGCAGAGAATCCTACCTTCATGAGGGTTACAGAGTCCAGGTTTACTCCTTAGTCGCACTAAAAGTTTGTAACTACAAGTTTTCTCCTAAGTCCTCTTCACAAAGCTGCTGAGACCAACTTTTAGTGGGGAAAAGCGAAAACTCCTGAGCTAAGAGAGCGACTCCGTTGCTATGGCTGATGTCAATTTTTTTTTTTTAAAAAGTCACCTGTCATAGACTACCTAACTAAATCTAATTAACTGGCATCTTATTAACCACATTCTGTTGTAGCTGTACCTGTTGTAATGTAGCTGTGGTCCCAGCTGTGGCTTGAGGTGTGTGAGGATTTCCCCTGACCCCCACCAGGTGACATCCAGCTGGAATATGAACAAACAGCTGATCAGGTCACTCTCCATGAAGATCCATGACTC